>NW_025335798.1:21524039-21536539 GCF_004798865.1 Varanus komodoensis
CACACAGGATAAGCTTATTGAGGATGTCCAGAAAACTGGACATCCTCAATAAGCTTATCCTGTGTGAAAGCCCTGTATGAAAGAGGGGTTATATAGAAACATTTTTATGCAGGTCCTTTCCTTGTCAGAAACCGGGAACACTGTTTTAATGTCTTGTTGCAAGTTTTCTAGCCTCTTCCATCTGCCTTACAGCCCTCCTAGGTAGGAAAAAAAATTCCTTCTTGTTAGATTAAATAATGGCATTTGAAATTCCAGGAGGGGATGCTGATGGGCAGATGAAAGATGAAAAAAAATGTATATACTGTTGGGAATACTCAGTAGGAATCCTGAAAAGGATTCCCAGAGAGATAAAGAAAAGGGTTTTATATTGAGAACATTTTGCTGGTAAAGTCTTGGAAATTTAAATTGTTGTGTTTAGCAATTAGCCTGAGCAGTAGCAGGCTGGAATTCAACAGGGCAGAGTGTAAAATCAGGGGAAGACAGATTGCAGTTAACCATTAATAAATATTTCTGCCAAATTGGCTGGTTTTTCTCCCCCTGTTGAACTTGCAACTGTTTGGAATGTGAGGTTTGAGTGAAAGGCAAAAAGATTTTTTTCTGGATGTTGTGTGTATGCCATGTGAGAATGAGAGTGACAGGAATTCCTTGATTCAAGGGATGCATGGTGCTTTGTGTGAGAGAGAATTTTAAGAGTTTTTGGTAAATGGTGATTTGGTACTTTTTCTACTGGGAAAAAAATGGGAAGAAATGTGTAACTTTTGAAGTAAAGACAAGAAAAACAAATGAAAAAAGAGGAATAGTCTACCTTGCTAAGAGCACTCCCATTATTTAAAGAGACAGTAACTGCAGCCTCTTCTCTGGGTTTGGTCTGGCCAACTGAATTCAGGGGAATTTGTGCTGGAAAATTTGGATTTCTTGACTCTGTGGGCTTAGCTATTCCACAAAGCCAAGAAAAGGGGGGATGCTCTGGCAGGAAGATACCACCACTTTGTGAGTACTGCAGAAGCAGCACATACAAAGCCTCTGAACATGTGCAGAGTTCAAAGTACTTTGGGAAGTGGCTCTGCTTCTAGCCACAGATTGGAGGCGTGTTTGCACTAGTTCTCAAAAGAAAGTCTTTGAGTCTCTAGAAAACTCCCAAAAGAAATCTTAAAATAAAAAAAAATAAAATAAAAAAGTTGTGTAACTGAGGCAAGGCATTTGAGGTTCTTTGAGTGTTCAAAGCTTGTATTGCCTCAGGAAAAATTCTGCCTGGGAAGGTCTGGGTTAAAACAAAGACCTTTAAGCACTCTCAATGAGTAGCTAGGGGAATTTTTTTTAAGGAAGGGAAGCCTTCAAAAAAGCAATGTTGTGAGCAATTATTTGTGTCAGCCATCAAGAGTTTTCCCTCTCCAACAACTTCCATTTTCCTATGCAACATGGATCTGGGTCTTATATATGTGTGTGTGTATAAGTTCTGAATTCTGAGTATACCATCTTGTTATTGCTATGCTACAACTGTAGGATTGGGAGGGAATGGCTGGAACTCTGGGGCTGTGTATGTCTGCGTGCACACACATGCAGTGGGAAGGATGTCTTTTCAAATCTATGAGGCTACTTTTCCCTTTTGAGTTCAACAAAAAGTTTATTTCCTTTTTCAATGTTGCCAAATATTAATGATAGTGATAACGATTGTTACTGTTGTTACCATTGTTACTGATGGTGCTGAAAGAAAATTTTCCTTACAGTAGCCTAACGTTTCTTGGGGACTGAGCCCATTTGCCAGCCCAAGGATGTGGGCAGCTAAAATGGCAAGTTCTCAAAACTTCTTTCCGTGAACATAAGCACTCATATGTTCATCTAAATGTTTGTTTGTGTTAAGAATGGGTTGGTGCATTTTGTATCTATGTGGGAGAGTATTATCTCTGTAATAAGAAATTGTGAAACTGTTCTCGTTGTCCAAAGTCCAGCAGAAAGCACATTTCTCTTTAGCCTAGGCAAGCAACAGGTTTGTGCAACACCAGTTCAACAAAGGATTTCTTTTGTGTGCATTTTGGCATTGGTTGGATTGATTTCAGCAACCCAAACATTTTCTTCTTGAGACTGCTAAAGAGACTCAAAAAGAACCTAGACTTTACATCCTGAAGTTTCTCTCCAAAATCATGTGGATCTCTCTGCCACTGCCTACAACCAGCTTCTGTGAAGAAGTGTAAAAGCCTTTTTTTCCTCTTAATTAACCCTATTTATTGGGTCTAGGTTCTTTTTGAGCTGCACCTCTCCAGGAACCAAACAGCCAAGCTGGCACCCCAGAAAAGAAAAAAGACTCCTTTTCTCTACAGCCCTGGAAGGAAAAGCTCTCCATGTCCCATGCTACACCCTGGCTCCAGGAACTGCAGTGACTGTGATGGGAATCCATTCCTGTGGTCTGCCTTGCTCCATTGCATCATCCACAAGGAAAGAACTAACCAGGCCAACCGTGAGGTTCAAGTTCTACAGCTAAGAAGATTGAGTGAAGCCTAGACAACGAATCTCGAAGAATTGCCTAAAAGGGCAAGACAAATGACTGAACTGGACATCAGGCCATTGCCTCATCTCACACTGCTCCCACCTTGCAAAGCACCAAGTTTGCTGACCAGAAGGGATGGTGGCCTCAGACAGGATATTCATCACCGTGAGGGCCTCAGCCCAGACGAGGATGAAATTCTTAAGGCTGCAATGGGTCAGAGGAGGCCTAGGGAGCAAAGGAACCAGGCCTCAAAATTGAGTGGCAAAACCGGAAAGAGGTGAGGGAGCAGGTGAGGATGAGAGCTTTCCCACGAACCCGAGTTTTATTTCCTCTTCTCAAATTGAGATTCCGGAATTCTGACAGCACCAATCATGTAAACATTACCCACCAGCTTAAACTGGAAATAAATCCATGTGATCAGTATAGAGCTGGCCCTGCAATGCAACACAGTACAGCAGGAATTTAGAGACATAAATGAAGGTGGCTAGGTATGTCTCAATGATGCAGCACAATCTTCTAAAAGTTGGTCCTACCAAAGAAGGGCAGGGTGCCATTTGGTGTTTGCTTCAAACCAACTGTTCCTACTGACTAGATTTGCACAATCTGATAACCCATGTTCAAGGACTGAATATGGCAAATAAAGGTTGAGTGTGTGAGAGCTTGAACCATGTGTTGTTCAAGTTGCCTTGAGCCCCATTATGCTAAAAGGCCGTGGTGTATAAACAACAAATAACCCATGAATTATGAACTGTGTGCTGTTTTGCCATGATTTGTTAGTTTGGAAGGGTCCAGACAACCTTACACCTCTTGTACCAACAAGCCATATTCAACTCAGCCACTGAACATAAACAGCAAAATGTTTTGTCCCTCACATCCTATGTGTGAGTTAATTTAATTCCAAAATGATGATCTTGGTCTTGCAAAGTGATTATGATACGCAGAGATCCAGAGCCTGACAATGCACACTTCAGAAGAAGCTTTTCAACAGTAGAACCACTTGGACACTGGAATCAAAAATCCAAAAAGGCTGCATAATGCATAAGTACATGTAACATTGCCTACCTTACCATTGCATGGCTCTGTCCACTAACCAGAGCGGGAGGGAAGGGGTTAATGTCATAGACAAAGCGAGACCGACCTCTGGGCTTGAACTGCGCCCCTCCGGCCCTTTCGTTCCTCCCACCTCACCTCGCCTGGGAAGGCAAAAGGTCACATGACCAGCTGCCTGACTACCTCCCTCCCTCCCTCCCTTCCCCCGAGCATGTGCTTCTCTCTACTCCTCTCTTAGCTAACCTACGGACAATGAAGCACGATACCCTGCATGGAGATCTCTCTCCTTCATGCAAGCCACATACAGATTACTTGTAAGTAAGTAAACCTCTTCACCATTTGTGGAAAGTCTCTCAGTGGGGATTCTTTCAGATCCAGGGGCAAGCAACAGTCTCTCAACTAAATCCACTGTTTAATGCTTACCTCTGTGAACCTTCGTATAACCAAATATACAACAGGTTCCCACCACAGTGGCTTTCTTTCTTTCCAAGGAAGTTTTAAAGCAGAAGCTAGACAGCCACTACTTGGGGTGCAGTAGCTCTATTTTATATATCTAGCATAAAGATGGACTAGAGGCCTGCATATCCACTTTCAACTCTGTGGTTCTACCCTCAATTCATGGACATGGGAGGAAACAGTGGTATTGTTTAGCCCGGCTTACAACAAAGTTGAAAGAAGTAAAGATCAGCCAATTTTATTGTGCTAATATGAGCGTTCTGCTTGCAGCGCTGCTCCTATCTGTACGCAAAATGGAAAGTGTGAAGGATTAAGGGCCTGCTCTGTGTGTGTGTGTGGGGGGGGGAGATTTTCATAACCTGTGGCAAAAATATATACATTTTAGATTGATTTGTTCTCTTTCTTTGGCTTGGTGCCAATCCTAGAGTATAGGAAAGGCCTTCCATAGCTGCTGATTCAGTGCACTTGGCACATGGATCTTAAGGAAATGCATATCACTGCATTCAGTGCATGGACTTGCGGGCATGATGCCCACAGATGGCTTAAGAAATCAAGATAACGTTATGGGTACCACACTATTGTGGTAGAGCAGCCGCTGAACTGAACCCAAAACCCAAAGGACCTTTCCTTCCAACATATGAAAGGTTGCTGCCCTTATTTGCAGGGACAAGGAAGAACTGAATGAGTAAAACGAGAGGAAGCAAACCACACTAACCATGACTCACAGGTTTCTGTATAAAACAAGGAAGAAATGTATAGAAGTAGATGTCTGGGTTTGACCTTAATATTTTCTGCATTGACCAAATTTCCAGTGAAAGCAGTAAGAACTTTGCAAGTTCACACACAACAAGATGGGAAAAATAAAATATGCAGGCATTTTGTTTTAAGTATTAAATCTGATTTGTAGGAGATCCAGTATGTCCTCATCTTCATTTCCTGCACAACTTTTTGGAGAAAAGATGCATATAAATCTGATTTTGGCAGCTTCTTCTCTCCTCTCTCTCTCTCTTCTTATTTCTTCCTCAATATAAAGAGGCTGTGTGGAAAATAGGAGCCAGTTGACTCATTTCCATGGAGCCAGCTTGCATGACCAGCTTGACCTGCCAAGCCAGCCACAGCCCACCAGCCATAATGGATGTCCCCACAAGGGTCTGCAGGCTATCCTCAGGCTCAGGCTATCAAGCCCCCGAGAAGTCACCCTACACCACTGTGGGCTGCACTTGCTGGCAAGTGACAACTTAAGCTAGCTTGCCCTTCTGTTTCCCTTCCTCATAAGATGCCAACTGGATGATTCCCCTGCATCTGTGTTGATAATATTTCAGCTTCTTCATGGAAAATGGAGACTACTGCTGGCTTTGGGTTCAGAGGATGCCTACTTGACCTTGTTTCTTCTGGCTGTGACTAGCCTGGCATCAGAATAAGTCTTGTGCCTCAACAGCATGCCTGTAACGGGAGCGGTGGAACACTAATTGAGGCAGCAAATTAGTCTTTCTGGGGCCCACATTGGCTGCTTCAGGGGTGCAGAACGTCTTTGAGCCCAAAGGCCAAATCCCATTCCCAAGAAGTCCTTAAGGACCTCATTCCAACTATGGATGGAGCCACCAGGGAAAGTGGCCAGGCCAGAATGCAATTCACCACCACCAGTGTGTTTTAGTTTAAAGTTCTCACTGCCAGCAACTAAGCCTTAGAATAGGCATTTTGATCTTTTAGAAGGTGCAGAGGAATGATTGTGCTGGGTAATCTGGAGGAAAAAAAACAAGGAATGATTTAGGGGACAGGGGATTTGGCTATCTGTGAAACCCAGTGGGAATGGAGGAAGGTTAGATTAGGCAACCAAGCCCGGCCTACTCCCTCTGGTACCAGTTCACTAGCATTTCAAGGGGAGGTTTTGCCACCACCTGCTCCCTCAGCCTTCTGATGGGAATTCAGAGCTGGGACATGTAAAAAGTCAGTTCTCCATGTGGAGGCTTGGGAGCAAGATTACAGCTTAAGGATATCATGTGGCCAAAGCGAAGCACTTGAAATCCCTCTGATTGCAGTGGAGAGCAACCGAATCCCTTGCTTAGTTTTCAGCAGAAATTGCTTACAACTCAACAAGTGTTTTGAACAAAGGTATATTGGGACCTAGGGAGCTCAACCAATCCAGAGACTAGTTTAAACCAAAGTACTTGAGCATAAGCCAGTTAACCTAGTAATTGCTATAGAACGTGAATCAGTATAATCCTAGTATTATACTGATTAAAGTAACATTTTCCTAGACAAGAGTTTTTGTATATTCACCGGACTGTCATTCTAGACATAGCATTCATCATAATGTTGTTGGTTTCTTTTGTGTTTTGTGTTTCAGTTTGCTCACTTTAAAAACTACATAATTTTGCATGATACATTATTCACTATTATGCATTAAACTGTGCTATAGATGTTCAGTGTAACTTTATTACATATATTGTGGGAAACATAACTTGATTTCCTTACAGTTCAGCATTTAAAATCTTATTTATAAAACTGCATTAACATGCTAAAGCAATTCTTCTTTTGCCTTTCATTTTCCAGTTTAATACAAGCCTCTCTGCGTTGCACGTGAATGTGCTTTGTGAGCCAGAGTCCAACAACTTGGTAGATTTATTTGAAGTGAGATTTTCCATTCCTATCTAACAAGTGCACTTTTCTGCATTTATTTTAATGTGCATTTGTAGCACCGCCACTCTGAGTGCATTTATTTGAAGTTTGTCACATGGACATGGGATCACACAACTCAGGTAAACACAGCTGTGTTTATCTGAGACCAGACTACTCCAGATTGTAAGTATATGACTTTGGTAAGTGGACAGGGAATTTGTGGTGTACAAATGTCATCAAACACTTGCAGTGCAGTGTACAAAATATGGTGTTCGTTGCATAAAAGAGAAATTTGCTGCAGCAACATGCAGATTTGGACCTCTAAACATTTATTATTTCTTTGGAATTGTTTTAACCTCATAGTACATGGTGCATCAGAACAAGTAGAAAAAGGGAAAAAGAAGAACTCAGTAATATAGTTACATTTATCATGTAGTATTAGTTTGCAAGTATTCTACTATAACTTGTTGTGGAACTCTTTTCCTCTCCTTTGGAGAGAAATATGTATCTTTAAAATGAGTTAATTCTGCATGTATATATTTTGGAGCAATTCTTCCACTTTTAATCTCACTTAATTCTTATACTGAACAATACAGGAGATTCAGCTAGCTTTAGCTAGACTGCTCTGTGCTTTAGTCTTATTTGAATCTCACAAACAAATGTACCACTTTTGTTGTTAGCGTTTGATTTTTTTACATGGTTGGTTCAGGAATTTTGGGAGTTGTAGGTCATCTTTCAGTCTAAACACACAATGGACCACACCCTTAAAAGCTGTTCATGTGAAGCATCCTTTCTGACACAGTGTCTAAGAGGGAGAAGCCCAAGCACCGGTGGATACTGCTGGGACTCAAGCCTTCCCGTTCACTTTAATTGGAGCATGTTTTTATAGTGTTCACAGTGTAATTTCAGACTCCGTCTTCCAAGATCTTGTGTAAACATGGAATAACAGTGGTCTTAGGATATGAATATATAACTTCTGTTAGCTCAATGGCAGAATTCCATTTCCCAGAAGCTCATTAGGGCCAAACACAGGAAGCAAAAATCACAGCTTATTTTACCTGAAAGCTCTTCTTGCCAGTAATGAAGTCTTAGAAGAAGCATTTTCACTTTTTAACAGGGGAGTAAGCCTGAGTAAAAGCCAGAAAACCACCAGTCAGTCAGTGGTTGGTGGAAAAGAGAGTTGCCATCTACAGAACTCTGGAAGACCAGACAGGGACCCCAAGACAACCAGATTTGGCTTGATGTTCTGCAGCCCAGCCTTCGGGCTTTGTGAGTGGTGCCACGATCAGCTGCTCAGCCCTGGCCCAGTCAGTGCAGTCACACGGTCAGCATATTTTTGTTAAGGACAGTAGCCGTTGCTTCCTCCTATCCGAGCCATGGATTTTAGTAACCACAGACATCAATAGGCTCAGACCTACTGACATGAACATAACATACATTTATTGCCACTAACAAGTCCCATTCTTGTCAGCCGGTCTATTTTGGATACTATCCAGAATTCCATACCACACTGGACAGAGGAGGAAGAAAGGGAATAAGAGGCCAGGCCCGCCTACTTCTGAGAAATCCCTGTATCACCAGCATGCAAAAAGCTTTTGAATGGTAATGTGCTTATGTCTTCTTCCTCTGCCGCACCCCTCACTTCGGTGTTCCTTTTGCAAACCCTTTCTGAAATCTCCTGGTGCTACTGTACAGTCAAAGCAAGTAAAGCATCTTGCGCGCTGAGTCAACTCACCCTGAAGTCAATACTGATTAGAGTGTGGAGATTACACTCCTGATATGATGAGGTCCAAATTCTGAAATGATAGTGCTATATTTACTATTCATTCCTTCCATCCAACCGCTGTGATAAGTGTAGGAAGCTGAGGGCTGCCTAATTTGTCATGGAGGGAATCTCCCATTTGGACCACTGTGCTGGAGAAGAGATTCTGCCAGAAGACTGGTGCTTCTTCCTCCCTTTTTATAAAAGTTTAGTGATACCTGCTTCCCACCGTACGTATCAGGTGAGCGATCCATATGTCTTAGCAGGCAAGGATAGGAAGGGCTTGAGGGCAGGCAGAGTTCCTAATTCCTCCAGGAACTACTTGGTCAACCCACAGAGGTCTTATCTGTTTGACAAACCCACCTCTTCTGGATCTAGTCAATGAGCTGAGTCTAGCCTAGCAGTCTCTCTCAGAATTCATCTCAGTGAACTGCTTGACAAGGAAAATGTCCATGCTACCCTAAAAATTATAAGGTAATAAAAGGAACTATGGATTGGTGGATGAAGCTCATTTTTACTGAGGGCCCAGAGGAACATGGGGCTGCAAAGTGATTCACCTACCTGAATAATGATTTCTAGGGGAAAAGAAAGGAAGGAAGACACATCAACATAAGGGGGAAATCTCCCTAATTTTTCTGGACTGTCAATCAACACAAGGGAAATGTGTCCATCTATATTTAACTGGGCTGTTTCAGAAGAGGATAAAAAGTTGTACACACATGCGGACGCAGAGGGGGATGACTCAGGAAGGCGCTTCCTCCAGTAGTGGTTTCCTCTAGTAGTTGACCCACCCTTCCTTAGAGAGTAGGACTGTCTCTTATTTGGGGAAACAGTGTACCTAGACAAGCATATATGAGGTCAAGAAAACATCTCTGCTTCATAGAAACCAATAAGTCATCATTCGTTGCAAATCCAGTAAAGTTTCAGCAGTCATGCAGCTATAAAATGGTTCTGTCTTTAGGAAAATAGTTGTGAATTTTCACTCTTTTAGCTACGTAGGGCGGCCAGTTATGAATCATCAAGAAGAGCGTATGTGTATCACCAAACAAAGAGGATGGCAGAAGATGAATCTTTCTATATGCTAATTTATGTGAGGATGCAAATTTAGAAATGATAATAATTTAAATAGGAATACGGTACATTTCACCATAGTGTGAAAAACTGATCTGTGAAGCTGCTCAGTCTGCTGTCCAGGTGCTGTTGATGGGCAACTTCTGATGGTTCATCTTTATACAGGATGTGGATTGAACAGTCCTTCAGAATACAGGGTAGTCCTCCAGCAGCCCTTCAAATAGAGGACTGTTTTCTGTAAAAGAGGACACATAGACACCCTAAGCTGAATTTCTTAGGTATTCTGGTTCTTAGGTTTATCTGGGGCCTTAGCCGCATTACAAACTAATACCAGCTTTTAAGTTGTATTTATTTATAAGTGAATTATTTACTTTTCAGACCAAATGGCACTTAGAATTAGAGCCTGTAACAATTAAAATGTTAAAATAGATTTCTATATGATGCATTATACTTTCTTAACTGCAAAGACTGCTTGGAAATATGTGGCCTTGTTCGCTGATGATAAGAAGTCACTTTGGGTGAATTTCCCTGGAAGGTTTCTTGTTCTGATGATGGCCACTATTTTAAATATTCAGGCTGGGATGGCTCTTACTATAGTTTGTTATTAACATGTGAACCCAGTGAAGGTAGGTGGTTTGGGTGCTTGAAAAGCCTGTTGGTCCTGGGTTAGATCTGTCATCAGCCACCCGAACAGCCTGTGCTTTCTGGGTTCACATCCTGGTACATTCCCAACAAAATTTGAATATTCAAAATAGTGGCCAATGTATGTGGGTGGCAGAAGGGAGGGAGAAGCCCTTGCAGTCACTTAAAGGGGTTCTCTGTATCACAGCTTATTTGAGCCTATTGCAGAAATGCATCTACACTCATTTTCTTAAAGATCCAAGTCTATAATAGTGAAATAGTGTTTTTACTCTTTTGATTCTAGGGTAAAAAACAAAACAAAACCCTATGTCGTGGGTAGACATTATATTATAGCACTGTATATTCAAGAGCTGCAAATTTGATAAGGTAATCTGCTTCTTCTCTTCTGTTACTCTTCACTTGGCAATTAGATTTAAGAAGCAGAATCCAGCTCCCTGATAAAAGTCATTATGTAAAACCCACGAATACATTCATATTGTGAATATTAGGGTCATCTTGTAAAAACTGCAAAACGAGCTTGGCAAATCATGGTTATTTTTGTTAGACCTTTACTTTAGCTACCCCCACCCCCCTAGCTTTGCAAGTTGCAAATGAATGAAATCGTGCAGTTTGCATTTCAGTGGAAAAAGATAAGCTTCTTCCTCCTCCCAGTGAAGAGAGAGAGAGAGAACATTATATTATTATAAATAATACTGAATAATGTCAGATCTTTTCAGAAGAAATATAAAAGTTATTTGTTACAGACATGCAGTCAAATTGTCTAGGAAGATTGTCTGCAAAAACAGTAGTAACATTTGTCAAATGACACATCATATTAAAGAAAATGGAAAAAAAGCAAAGGAAAAAGAAAGTGAGTGTGTGTGTGCGTGCATGCGTGAGTGCATGGTGGGGAACTAGAGATTTGGCCAAACATAAAAATAAGTGGGATGTGTCTCTTCTTGTAACCTAAATGTTTGTGATTGCCTGAGTGGTAATAGATAGGGAGGCAGAATTCAGGGTTTCCTTGGTTAATTTCTGCAGTCCTGCCAAGGTTCAGCCATACATATGGAAAGAGATGCTATGAGTATGCTAAGAGGACTGTTCCTTACTGTCTTGTCTTTTCTACCTTTTCGCACTCCCTCAGTCCTGTTCAGGAAAGCTGATATTTTCCAGAAATGGTAGCAGAACCATTCTTGTGGGCACTTGGCGTTGCAGCCAGTCTTTCCAAAGAATTGGGTTGATAGCATCTCCATAACGATAATGTCTTTCTGGCCTCATGTCAAAAATTGACCCAGAATTATCTTGTACAGATAATTTTAAATCAGCCCAATGCACGTCAGTTCTACCCCAAATAAGACCTAGCAAGACTTCAGCCACAGCTTCTCTAATTTTAGAAAATGATACTGCCTTTTCTTGAAACAATTGGCCAAGAGCAGCTATCTTTGTTCTTAAAATATTTCATGTATCAGCTTGCCATAGGCTCTTTCTCTGCTTGTAACCAGGTATGATAGAACCCCTCTGGAGAGAGAACTGTTTTCATGGATTTTTGTCCAGTTCTAGGCATCATGTTTTAATAATGATAAACCAATTACAATGTCCTCAGTGAAGGTCAGTGAAGATGGTCAGTGGTATAAAAAACAAGTCCCTTGAGAAAAGTTTGGAAGAACCTGGGTATGATTAATCTGGAAAAGAGTAAGGAGAACAAGGGAGCATTCCTTTTAATACTTGAATAGTTGCTATGCAAGAGGACAAAGAGTTGTTCATTGGTTCCCTGGGCAGCAGGACTAGATCCAGTGGAAGTAAATGTCAGTGGAACATTAGGAATAACTTCTTGATGGTGAGTGCAGTTGGACAATGGAATCCATTACCTAGAGGGGTGGTAGGTTTTCCGTCATTCAAGTTCTCCAAGCAGAGGTTGCACAGACACCTGTTGGAGATACACTTGTTCATAAAGAGCAAAGCAAAACCAAAAAAACTGTTTCTTTTTTATAATTGACTGCCATCCTGTGCACACATATCTGAAATTAAATCCCATTGAACTTGCAAATAGACATGCATAGCACTTCACTGTTTCAGTTTTAGCAAGTGTGCATATTACAGTCACAATTCAAGTATGATGCATGTAAGAAATTCCACCATAGGTGTATCCCTCTTTTCTTTTATGAGATAACAAACCTCTGATCATGTAATGGATACTCCACTCAGAGTGCAGTGAAATTTAACCTATATATGCCCTTTATTCTAGATACCTAGTGTGTCATACTTGTCAGTGTCTAGTGTACACTACTGTTCAAGGGTGGCATTTCTCTCCAGATGTTTTACACTTCAATTCCCAGAAGCTCTTGCCAGCATGGCCAATGACCTGAAATAAATAGAACTTTAGTTCAAAACATCTGGATATTTACGTTCTGCTCACTCCTGTCCTATAATATGCTA
>NW_025335798.1:21541539-21581539 GCF_004798865.1 Varanus komodoensis
TAAAGTATTAAACTATAACAGTATCAGCTTTCAGGAGTTTCTGAATGTCAAACCTCAGATAAACTCTTGAAAGGGCTTATAAGCTGCAAAGATCACAGAATCATAGGATAACTACACCTAAACTAATTAAATATCATGAATAATTCTAGTTACTATCTAAATCAAGATTTTACCATTAGTTTTGTTGGCTAGGGTTTGGAAAGCTAATCTAATTTGAATATTTCTGTGGGCATTAGTAGTTTTTAAAGGGAAATAATAATTCTTTCTTTGTGATTATAGGCACTAGTTCTACTGCTAAGAAAGTCATGGATATTTGGTAGCTGATCAGCTATTGAGGGGGAAAGGGCAACTCTCTCAAACAGTCCTTCTGAACAGGTAATGACATTTGTTTAAAGGTCTGTCGACTGAATTCTAGCTATCAGTTTAGGAAAAAGAACCTTGCACACAGTTCTATGGTGCACAAACGCTACCTAGGGATGTATTTGTCTCTGGATGTGGGACCACTGGGCAGTATTGTAAAAGTGCAATTACTAATGTAAATTTCATTGTATTAGCATGGACTATTGTAGCGCAATGTCCATATCATTAGCACAGTAATTTTTCAGGAAAACTAACACACAAGCTAATGAAATTGGTGAAGGGCTAGTGTATGCTTCCTCACTCTATCTTATGTTCAGGATTGCACCCCTTTGGGTACAGTCCCTTACAATTTTTTTTCAGTTGACTGTTCAACCTGTCTAACTTTTGTGCTATATTTTGATATTAAAAAATTGTTAATGCAAATGCTTGTTGGATTAACTGCTAACCCTGGTAGGTAGGTAGGTAGGTACAGAGAGAGAACCAATGAGATATGAACCTGCTTACCGAAGGTCAAACACTTCAGCAAGCTGGGAGCTGCACAAGAAGTTGGGCCAGCGAGCTGTCTATTTTACCCAGACTTTTATCCAATATTGTACTTGGTTTTTCCCTTCCCCAGATGAACTGGGTTCCTTTCTACCACACCAGCCATCACCACCTGAGCTGGTACCTCTGAACACTGAGAGTACTCCTACTGTGTCAGAAAGAACATGGTGTGTGGCTGATACAGGCACTTCCATAGACAGACTCCTTGAGTGCATCTTGGGAAAGGCTGCACTCCCAGGATTTTTTAACATCAGTGCCTAATGCATATGGATAATTTGTGAAGCACTGTGGCACCTACAAACCCCCTATGAACTGGAAAATTCTGAAAGATACTGGGCTAGATGATTTTTCAAATGCTTTCCAAACCCATGCCTTTCAACTTTCATCTCAAGCGTGTGGGAAATGAAATCTTTGGTTTTCTATTTAAATTGATGAGAATCAATGGACTCGGTAATCAAAAGGATTGCCTTACTGACCACATGCACAGCAACTCATTGTGAAGTCATAAAGGACTATGATTCTATGCTGAAGCCCTTACTCAGGAAAAATTCCCATTAACTTTAGTGAGAGATTTAGTTCCCTATCAGCAGCTACTGAAATATGCTACATGAGCAGAATTGCTCCTAGACAGTAATTTTGGGGAAAGTTTTCTGTGAGCTGTCAGCTAGTTACTGAATGCTGAAGTTCTCTTCAGCTGTAGGATGCCATATTTCCTTTGGTATTTCAAGCAGTTTCAAATCCAAGGTCTGAAACTTGACACCAGCACCAAGCCTAAACACATCTGGTTGATTTGAGGCTACAAATAGCCCTGGAATGCCTTTGACACCTTCCATAACTGCCATACTTTAAAGCTTCATTCCAAAATAGAGCCAAGAAAAAATGCTTGTCAGCATGATGGGACCAGACAAAATTCAGCAATGCATGATGCAGTGACAACCTAGGTAGACATTCATAACACCTTGTGCATATATTAAGATTTCTAAATGCACTCTACTAGACAACAGCAACACTTTTCAAAGAAATAAAAAGAATGTACTGAAGATAATGTAACTGAGATTAAGATTGTAATACTGTAGGTGTTGTAATAGACTAGCTAGAATGCCTGAACTTAAAGTGCCATTTTTAAAAATTCTCATCTGCTTGTGAGCCTCCTTTCCTCCGAGCAAGTAACTAACAGTTGCTTTCACCACCAGTTATCCTATGAGAAGCTCAGTCCCACAGCCACTTATCTCAAATTATGACTATCCTGTTTAGGAATATTCCTCCTAGAATGTTCCACTCTTCCCTGTCCCATGCTCAAACATGTCATCCCTCCTTTGTTCAATTCTTGCTCTCTGCACACTGAATCACAGTGTGGCCTGTTTTTAGTCCTACTGTTTCTTTCTCTCCTGGTTCTCCTTTAGGGCCTAACTTTAATGGTCATGACAAGATCTGGGTACACAATCACAATCACACTTCAACATGTCCATAGATTATACGTGATAACTTTATAGGGACCCACGTATATGGTATAGTGGTTAAGAGTGTTGGAATGGAACTGAGGAGATTTGGGTTCTAGTCCTGACTTGGCCATGTAGTTTACTTTAGGCCAGGCATGGACTCTCAACCTAGCCTAGCTCACAGAGTTGTGATGAGGATAAAATGGAGAGGTGAACCTTGCAAGCTGCCTTGGGTTCCATACAAGACAAAGAACGGGAGGATATAAATTAATGTAATCACAATAACAATAATCATGCACAAGCCCCAGTGCACATAGTTGTACAAGCTGAACCATGTATGTAATAGAATAATTTTCAGCTGTGTGTGCTGTGGGGATGGGGTTGGCAGGCACGGTCACAATCCTTCTCCGTGCATATCTAAGAATGTCTCCACAGGCTTTGGACTATTGGCAGCCATGGCATGGGGGGCAGGACAGCCTTTGCTGAATCCAGCAGTCTCTGTCCATGGCCAAGCAGTCATCACATTTATTGGCGTGTTACTGGAATATGCAAGCTTTGGCACTGGCGTGTGCAAACAAACCACACTAAACATGAGTGAGTGGTGGCAACCCAAAACCAAATCTGAGTTATGTCCAGTGTATGCTGGCAGTTTTAAACTATTGTCTCAACCCAGGGGATGGCATATCTGCCTCCAAGCCAGCACAGCCACTGACTTTTTGCCACAGCTGCTATGAGCTGATCATGATTAAGAAATCCTATGTTACTGTGCAGAACGGGGAGAAGAGAGCCCATGAAGCATTAAATGTGGTTTCTATCTTGAATATCAGGGCCAAATCTATTTCTGAAAGGTCTGTATTTTTGAACTGCCCTCCAACCCGTGCTTGGATGGCTAGTAAGACTCTAAAGAGCTCACTTCTAAGCCACAGTTTGGCTAAGCCAGTGATACCATTTGAACAGTGATCAGGCAAGAAGCTAGCACTTACATAATTCAACTATGGCACTGCACAAATATGTAGTGATCGACCACATATTCTTAACAGTATCACTCAGTTGTCCAGGACAGACTTGTATGCAAAGGATGTGTGTGTGTCTAAATGTGGAAGTCTGCACAAAGGGAACAGGAAACTATCTCCTTCCTGAAATACAGTCATTCTCCAGTTCTTTGGAAACAACAATACTTACTATATCATAGCACATTTCAAGTGTTCCAAACTCTTCACATATAGTGTGTCATGAATAATATTTATAACAGCCTGGTAAGATAGGCATATATTACCCCACATTGCATATGTGGAACAGGGGCTGTGAATAATTACTTGCTTACAATCAACTGATGTGTTTGGGGCTAGGGTAATATGCAAACTTAGAACATTCTGGCTTAGAATTTATTTATTTAATTTGGCCCTACCTTTCCATCAGAAATCATCCTGAAGGTGGCTAACAGTAACAAAATACAAGTTAAAAACAAAATTTTAATTAAAACAGCACTGAAATGGATCCCTGAAAACAGAATTAAAAACACAGCAATGAAAGAAATAGCACCGAACAAATTAACCACTGCCTCAGCAACACATTGGTTACATGCCAAAAGGTCTGCGTGAATGTATTCTCTTGCTGGTGGAAGGGCAATTGAAAAGGGGCAACCTAACCTCTCTGGGCAGGAAGTTCCAGAACCTCAAAGTGGCTACCTCAGGAAGCCTTCTCAGGTGTCACCACCAAATGTGGCTCCAGTGGCAGCAGATCCAAGAGAACAACCTCCCACACAGAAATTGGGATTCAGACAGACTTGCATAGCAGTCTTTCAGGTCGCCTGTTAACTCATCGCAGAAAGTTCTATCAGTCGTAATTGTGCCAGAATACACTGGTAGCAAGTGAAGTTGTTGTAACAAGGGTGTTGTATGCTCCAAGTAATACATGAAGCCCAAATCAACAGTATGGCCACAGTGTTTTGACTAGCTGAAATTTCTGAACACATTTCCAAGGTAGAATTTTCTTAGTCACTACACTACACTTTACATTATCAGTTTATATTAGTGAGTAGTAAACTTTACCCATATAGGATGTCCTCTGGGGAAAGAACAAACTGATATTATGCAGGTGCTACTGATGTAATATAATGTTTTTAATCTGGATTGGGTTTGGAGTTTGACAGAATTATTCTGCTTCTATACATTTATACATATTTTGTTCCATAGGCAGGATGAGTGTTCTGAGCAAATGGCAGGTTACGAAAAATCAAGGCTTCAATGCTGCACCCTACTACCAAGCAGTAAATCATTGGATTCAGTTGAACTTAATATGAGTAGACTTATATAGGATTGCATAGTCAATGTGTTACGTGGGCAACCAAAACCCAATCTTTTGCACTGTGATTGATCATGAAGTGGCAAATGGCACGATTTCTAGAAATTATTCATCTCAAATGTACTGGTGAGGGTCTGGTGGTTCATAGTGCAGTTAGGGTGACTGAATGCCACTCCCCAAAAATTGCAGGTAACCAGGCTTAACAACTAGGCCAAAGAAGAGTTGTGGTGCACTTGAAAGCTTTGCTTACTCTTTGTGATGTCACACTTGTAAGGATATGATACTGCTGCTACCAGGTATATGAAACAGTTAATTCTGTATCTCCATTCCATATGAATTTCACACCTCAACATCTGGGCAGCACAGTGCACATATCTATTTCCTTGAAGTGGCAACTGCTTATGAGAATCCCTGGACATGCACTATGAAGAATGATTTTTGCCTCCCTACACAGCAGGATAACTGACCTTAGTTGAGTTTCCTAAGATGAAGGAGGAAGAGAGGAAGGAAAGGTCATTGAATTTTTTTGGCAGAAAATAAAATCTTATAAAGCATAGCAAACCTGAGTTTCTTTGAAAACATGGGATGTTAAATGCTAGATGTTAGGAACTAGATCTAAAGAGGTAGACAAAATAATGCTTTAAAGTGATAGAAAGAAAATCAGATGAGAAACTGAACAATGTTTAGAAAGATTGGAAGTTCTCAAGACAAGTTTCCAGGAACTGTATGATACATCTTTCAGGTCGATGATATAACAGAAAGACAAAGTTTGAAGGTCTTACTGGCCATCTAGACCATTCTCTTAGAGCTAATGCACAGCATCCTATGAAGCACTTCCCTGCCTCCCTTTGAAAAGAGATAAAGAGGAAATGATTTTACTGTCTTTCTAGGAAGTTTTGCTGCATTGTCAACATGTTCATACTTAGTCAATTCTAGAGGAAAATTTGAAAAAAAAAACGAGTACCATCTGTAAGTGAATGAGAAAATAATATCAGGCATGGAGTATTAGTACATGATACTGCATTATAAAATTATGGAAGAGTCATTTACCAAAAGAAAAAGGATTCTTTAGTGCAATGACAGAAATATATTTAGTTCTGGCACAAAACGAGAATTACTGGAAAGAGATGTGGGAAACTATTTAACAACTACACAAGAATTGATTATAATACAAGTTTGTCTCGCAAAATTATATTATACTGAATATACTGAATTGAAAAAACTGAGCAATTCATTGATTACATCAAGATTTTCTGCTTTTGGAATTTAATTACTCTTTTGTGTTAAATAGTATGATTAATTAAATATTATTAAATATACTCAAAGCTATAAACTGCAAAAATACAGTCTTTTATTTGTCTATTCTTTCTTTCTGAAGGAATCTAAATCAGTTCTCAATCTATTTCTTTTTATTTTCCTTTTTTTTAATCAGTTCCCCCCCACCCCCATGTTTATCCTTTAAGTACAAATAATCAGTTCTAAATGTTGATGCAGTTCAGCCTTTAAATATATCCCAGCCTTATGTATCTATATTGTTTTGGGAGGTGAATAATATCCAGACCTGATATCATTGGATCACTGGAAAATTCAGTCCATTGATGAGCTGCCTTTATAATGATCTTGCTGAGAGTAGCACATGTAATTATTTTGGAACTGTCTAATAAAACTGATATAACTCTCTCTCTCTCTCTCTCTCTCTCTACATATAGAGCAAAGCTTTAAACTATTCAAATGTTATTACCAGGAGACCAAATAGTGACATCTATTGAGATATCTTTCCATTCACCCTCTCCATCCCCTTGTTAAAATGTTGTATTTTGTATATTAATTGTTGTTTGAGTTTTGTGTCAAGGCCTTTTCTATTTTATGAAAAACACCAATAAGGTGAGGTATAAATATTGCTATTGTATTTAAAATATTAGAGAAAATATTTGTAAATGTATATATATTTGCACTGTGCTTTTATCCCACATCCTGGCTCCCTTAGGATTTGCAGTGAGGAATAATTATATCTAATCATTTTTTTAAAATTCCCCAGAGGCTTAAAATTCCATTGCCCATGCAAAATATAAAAGCTCAAAGATACAGACTACATGGGTACACAGTGAAAAGCTATACATTTCCTTATTTCAGCAAAATAAGAGTAAGCAGTTTGAGAAAGTGGAGGGTGAGTTTGTGGAAAAATTCCAGACTTGGAAGGTACATAAGGAGTCATCTGGCAGCAGTTTGATTTCCTAAAGACAGCTGATTGAAGCTACTTAGGGGTTTGGATGTTAGAAGTAGTCCCGGTGGAGATGGATTAATGGGCAGAGTGTAGTGAGGCGGTCAAAGGTGCGTTATAAATGCAATTTGGCGTAATTGCAAATACCACACTTGCTCTGTTGTTACAAAGAAGAAAGGCTTCCATTTCTAGTGCAAATTTCATAAGCTTTGAATTTACTCCAAGAAACTGTATATTATTTACGTATAAAAAGTAATCCTCATATATGAGTCAAGTGACAGAAAATTATCTATAAACAGCATGTAATTTTTTTATGAATCAAGTTCTAAACAAGGAAAACCCATGAGATAGGAATGCAACATAACAGCAAGAGAGAGTATATTTGCTACTACACTCAATGACAATATTTAGTTTCCTGAATCAACCAGGAATTAAAAGTAATGTTTGTATCAGCATGAAAGCTACACTTTAAAAAAGATCCTTAATAAAACATATAGTTGGATGTAAAAAAATAAAGTGAGGGAACAACCATGATGGCTCTTGTCCATCTGCTTAAAAAACAAAGTGCCGCATACCATCATGCAAGGTAACAAGGCCCCAGGAGTCCTAGGCAAGAGTAAAACGGAATTATTTGACCTGTGCAAAGAAGCTGCACGTCTTTTATTTCTGAGTTTTCAAACTGGTGTGTGTGAAAGAGATTTTTTGGTGAAAAAATTAAAAGCACACAAAACAAATTGGGTGCTTGGAGTTCCATATACAGGAACCTTTTGCCACATCTTGCCAGGAATCTCTTACAGGAATATTCTCTCTTATGGAGAATGGGGTACCATATGCCACAGATCAGCTTCAACCAGTCTTTCTTCTCATCTTCCCTGCCCACTTTGTTAAGTGTCTGCAATCTGCCTGAAAGCAAAAGCAGTAAACACTGTTTGTCCCAGTCCTTTCTCTCTTCAATGTCTTAAAAGACTGAATGGCTATTATTATTGACTAGAACATTTTTATTCCACCCTTACTCCAAGAAATACAGACTGGTGTACACAGCTTTTCTTTTCTCTTCTGTCCTCATATCAACTCAAGGAAATAGGTAGGCTGAAAGAAAGTAACTGTCCTAGTCATTCAGTGAGGTTTGTGGCAGAGCATAAATCTGAATCCAGACCTCCCAAAACCTAATCCAGTGCATCACACTGAATTATGTTGGACCAAGAGTTTTCCTATAAACTGTGTTTCTTATAGTTGCATATGCCACACAGAAATTGCCCCAGGATACTAGGCAGAGAAGCTTTCATAAGCTGACAGTTCATTATTATTTAAATTTTAGGCCAATGTTATGGTACTAAGGTGGATATCTGAGGACAGGAGAGCGTGTTTATAGCCTAGTAACCTTTTATAGACTTCAAGGCATTTTAAACTCTACCTGTCAGCAGAAGGCAATAATGGTTGACCTCACTGCAGAGTTATGTGGTCAGTTCCTCTTCAGTTCCAGGTGATTGCCCTGGTTTCTTGGTCACTATCAAGAGCCCTGATCAGATGTAACTGAATGAATAGCTCTTCCACTGACAGAAATGACAATAAGCGAATTTTACTTAGTTTCCTTTCCTCCCATACTCTGATTTTAATTAGTGATATCCATCAGAAATATTCACATTAAATTCACGTTGTACTCTAAACACAATGTGTAGCCTGTCATATAGAACTGCCCCTTCAGGGCTCTTCTGGAGTGACCCCTGTGCTGCCTGATGGGTTTCTTCATCTTCAGTAAATTTACTAGGTGGTGATGGGCAAGGGACCCCTTTCCACCTTCTTTAAAAAGTATCTAAAAACTTAGTGTGCACTTTAAAGGAACACGCTGCCCAAGGCTCTGGCTAGGTTCCCAAAGACAATTTAAGGAAAAGAAGATGGCAGATGGTTGCAATATGAGCTGGCCACATCAGTAAACATTTAATGGGGGAGTGTGGAGGAGGGAAGTTCTGACAACCATAGTGGGACTCTGGTATTGCCCTGACCATGGCTGGTGCTGACTGTTCTGTCTGTAAGGAAATTATTGGGTAGTTGGGTACAATGCATAGTACTTAAATTGCCTGCTGTACAGCATGCATTTTGTGAATTACAAGTTTGTCATGAGATTAGTGATCATTATATTGCACTTTAAGTTTTTAACAGCTGTGTCAAGCTCAACTGTGTCAAGTTACCCATCTTGAGGGTTCACTTCAAAGTTAAGATTAATGGAATATATAAGAATCATGGTGAAAGCAACTGATTTCAAAAACAAACAAGCAAACAAAGAAACAGGGCAACTTTAAAAATATAACTATAAATAAAACACATTTATGAAGCTGGTCATGTGGGCTACTGCGTTAGTTCCACTGCATTATTTCAAAGTTGTACATGACTGAACTAGTTATAATGCAGCAGCATCAAGCCCGTTCAAGGCCAACTAAGCATTAAAAAGGAAGAAAAGTGGGATTGCATCTTCAGAAAAATCAAGGCTTTGGCCTAAAAAGCTGTGCCCATTATTTGTGTTACTCTAGAAAGACCAGGATAAGCACTAACTGTCCCCAAAAAGATGAGGAAAGGATAATGATTCAGACATTGAAAGCAAAGGTTAATTGCAGTTCAGGGAGTCTTGCCCCTAACACAGATTGAAATTTCTCATATATATTAATAGATGAGACAGCCTTTCCATAGCTCTGGCTTTTTCCATAACTTTATCAGTTTAATTTGCAATTCACTTAACATTTACAAAAGAGGCCAAAGAAGAAGAAGAAAAGGCAAGTGGCCTTTATATCTTCTTTGAAGTAAACTTTAACTGGGTAACTTTGCAAGGTAGGTGTGGAATATCAAGGGCAGATTCATGTTCGTTTGCATAATTTCCTCCTGATAACACTGAAGTGAACTTATGGCTGCTGTTTTGCTGTTCCTGCTGCTACCACTGCTACTACCTATGTTAGTATGTAATCCTGCAAATTGTTTTGGGCTGCAGTGCTTTAGTTCTGCCTGGAAGTAGGTGCTATTGAATTCACTGGAATTTTCTTATAAGTAGACATGAATAGGATTCCACTATTGGAATGGTATCACCCTTCACTACCTTTTCAGAACTTAGCATAAAAGTATTTCCTCCTGTTTCTGCTGCAGGAAAATGATAGCCTTATGCAGGGTTCAGCCTGCTTACCTGTGGCTAAAAAATGAGAAGGGGTGTAGAAGCATACTATGAAGCATACTGGTAGAAGCATACTATAACTGATTAGTTAAGTCCAGATACAGTGTAATAGGCCTTCCATGCACACTCACACTCACTAGGTGATTGCATATATTGTAGTTTGTCAAAAATCCAGCCTACGTCTGTGGACCTTATGGATGATCAGTTTTATGAGATTCAACCATATGTCCATATCCCAATATATATGAAGTCCAGCTCTAACATAAGAGGTTTACAGTAGTAATGTAGTAAACTGCAATATTTGCAGATGGCTGTAATAAAATCATTCAGGAGAGGAAAGGTGCAAGGATGCAAAGCCTGAAAAGCTTTCCATCCTCCACAACAAACAAACACATCTGAGTAATGCAAAGTAAGGAATATATACACCATTGAACTGAACAGTCTTGTCCAAAATACTGCTTTAATTTTGTTCCTCAGTCCCATGAGTATTTTAACCTTTTTATTCTCTGCACAGGATCTAGCTTAAAGGGGCAAAGGAAGAAAGAATTCATAGTGGTGATGTAGTAGATCACATTTTATCCTTCCATTTAAAAAGATCTACAAAATAAAATTGATTTTTCCAGAAGAGCCACACATAAGCAATAGGATTTTAATAATGTAACTCATTTAATAGCAGTCAATATTGTTTTAATACCATACATACTGAGCATCTCTTCATATTCTTGTTTAGCCTTAACTAGGATTTTGAACTAGATGATCATAAGGATTCTTGAATGTTAAGTCATAACTATAGAGTTAGAGCAGGGGTCTCAAACTCGCGGCCCGCGGGCCGATATTTTGTGGCCCCCACTTGATATCAAAGTTTAGTGATAGTGTGGCCCGCATGTTTTTCTCACATACACCTGCGTGAGTTGTTACCCTGGGCACAATGTTCCCTCTAAGCTGCGCGCCGGGACGGGCGGGCACGGGGGAGGGGCCCTGCGACCTTCAAAGCGCCGGTGGCGCCCGGGCCGGCCTCCGGGAGCCACGCGGGAAGGGCGGCCCACCACCACCGCGGTGGTGGAATACTTGATGCGGCCCAGCCTCACCCAGACTCTACTTCCAGCGGCCCCCAGGTAAGTTGAGTTTGAGACCCCTGAGTTAGAGCAACTCCATACTTTATATTGCAGTCATCTTACAAATCACTACATGCCCAATACATTTGGTATTTTTCACAGCCAACTAATATAACATGATCAACAGCTGCAGATACTTAAGCATCTGTATAAATATGTCAGGAAGTTGTGACCCAGTCAGTCTCCTACGTGCACATGCACAGGTTTTTAAGGATGCACATCAATCTTCCACACTTTCCATGTGCATAGCAGCAAACTATGGTTCTGACAAGTCAGCACAACTGCTTCTTGGTGTGGATCCACTCTTTGACTTATCTTCCCCACTACTGGGTGTTAGGCCGTTGTCACATCAGAGTAGAGGTGACCAGTTTATGTCAAAGGAGCTGTCTATACTATGCCTGTGTTATATAAGGTGACTAATGCTAAGTCACCCATTTCACCCTTTCTGCTTTTGGAAGGTATGTAGAAATAATACTAATTGCTCAGTATAGTTTACTTCCCAGGACTGCTTTAGTTTACAGCTGACTGATAGTGGAGGAGCAGTATATCATAAGTTGGTGTGAAACAAAACCATGAAGGAAGGAGTTTATATATGAGGTTTGAGAGGCTAATAAATTATGTGAGGATGTAACAGTGAAGAGTTGGGAACCAGAATGAGTGCTACCACAAGGAAATAGGTAAGAATTTTACAAGTGTAATTGTTCACTGGCCTGTGACCTCACATTAAAGTTCATTCTATTTTAGTGAGTAAGGCAAAGACCAGGTTGATCTTTGTAAAAGCATCTGCCACTCAAAAGGCAGGCTTTCCTGTATTCTGCAGGATCTCTCTATCATCATGTCACCATCAGAAAGTGAATAATAGTTCAGGGGAGGAGTAATAGAATGATTTGAAAATAACTAACTTCTAATCAAGAGCAGATTATCCAGATTTTACAATTAATGCTATCAGTGGATGTAAAAATATGAAAAAGCATGTTGGAAGGCAAGGAATAAGATGTTCTGGAAAGTCCTATTCACTTTTTAAATATACAGGCGAATGATGATTCCCATTCCCAATTTCTTTGTTACTGATCCAAACAGGATAATAAGCACATTTGGGGAGGGGGATGAGAGAAAAGAAAGCATTTATACTGTAATATGTATGTGCATGAGGGAAAATAACCCTAAAAGATTGCAGGTATGGTATTTGCATTAAATTATGTACAAAAAATAAGCTAGAGTTAGAGATTTCCTAAAAGGAGATTAAATTTTCAATCCCCTGTTCATGAATTTTGAAACCTAAGCTGTTGATCACTGGATAGTTCCTCAGTTCTAAGGCTAATTGCTTTTACCCTCTACCTTTTCTAATGTGTGGTGCAGTGTATATAGAGAAACTTCATAAATGGGACCTCTGTATTCTTGATTATAGAAATTTAAGTTCTGAAATTATTTTCTTTGGATTTTTAGATCTTAGTTTGTAACTATTAATAATGTCCTCGATTTTGAAAAATTTCAGAAGGGCAGGAGGTGGAAAGAAGGAGATGATTGAGGTGATTGGTTGGTGAGACTGTGTGGGTGGAGCTTAGAAGTGTAGTAGGACAGAGAAATAGATACTTTTCAGCCAGTCAGTAATTAACAGTCAGAGTTGTGGTCAGTTAATGGTCTGCAGAATCTTGAAGAGGCCATCTTCTCATTAGAATCCCAGATAGTGCTGTGGAAAGCATTTAAGATTCAAAAGAAAAGGAAGGAAGTGGAATACTTGGAGGATATATTAGCACCAGGGGGAGTCAAAACCTAATATTGTCAAGCATTATAAAGGTGTGAGAGAGAGAAGGTGACAGATAGCCAAGTGGAGAAAGGAGTGAACTAAGATAAATAAAGACTGGTCAAAGAATAGTCAGAAGAGAAAGGATAATTTGAGAGTGAGAGTGATTGAGAAGGGAAAGACAGATACCTCAATCTGAAGTTATTACACACAGTTTTATAGTTTTAAGAAATAAGTTACAAAACATTGAAACCAAGATGGTTAAACCAACATTTTGTTTATTGCTATCGCAGAATCATAGGCTGCTTGAATACCAGTGTTTCACCCTCAGGACCACATAGTCCAATGAAGGAGTCTTATAGCTTGGACACAATATTGAAAGAGAGGTTAAGTAAAAGGATTGGAATAAAATTCCTGGTGGCAGCGTTACATACCCAGAGAAAGAGAGGGAGATATTTGAGAACTTAAAGACACACTATATCCAAGCAAAATATGAGTGTGCTTGTGACACTCCTATATGCTTATTTAAAGGGGAAGCCTTCTTTCAGGTTCAAGGCCTATTAATAGTAATTTGCCTGATCATCTTTGGCAAGTAAGAATTTTCTTCAGTAAACTAATGAGAAATAAAAGTGAATTATGTATTATTGAGGTAGCTTCCCCACCTCACCCCCCCATATAGGCATTTATGGACAGACCAGCCAAGAAAGACATTGGTAGTTTAGTAAGTTATGTTTGCTTATCTGCAAAACAATTCCTAATTGAGAAACAAGATTATTATGTTCACTGCCAATTACCTCAAGCTTCACTTTTCACAAAGCTATCAACCATGTTTGGAATTTAGTTCTGAAGAGAGTGTGTTGGGTTTTTAGTTTGTTTGAGACTGAAAAGAAAAAAAAGTGGGCTATGACCTGTTCAAATATGGACACGCAAACAAAAAATTCAGACAAATGTAGTGAGTGATGGAAAGGAGGGGAGTCAACTTGAGCTAGGCAATGCACATTATTTCTTCCTCGTTGAAATGTCTGGCATATGCTGCATCTTATGTTGCAGAAGGATACTCATTAAATATTATGAAATGTATCACATGAAACAAAGCTTGTCTTTACATATTGTAGTCATTCATACCTGTGTGCTCATATTTGTGTCGCAGAAGGGAACTGCTTTTCTGGAATGTCTTGTCACATAAGTCACATGCGTACATGCCACTTTCTGTCTTCTTGATCTTCTTTCGGGACAGGCAGGAGTCGGAATCTGTCATGTCATCAAGACCTGACATGTAATCCGGTGTTCCATCAAGCAATTCTCCCTGTGATGCAATCAAATAGTTTATGAAAAACAGGTTTCCTTCCCTTGTTGCTGTTATACAATATCCTGTGTCCTTATAGTACATTAGCCATTATAGTTAATTTCTTGTGTAAACTGAGTTACGGTAAACAGTGTCACTGGCTTACAGTCTCATTTTTATCAAATTGAGGACTAGCTCCTAAACAAGCTGTTTTTTAAAAGTGGTGTGAAAATAATGTACATGGTTTAACTCTGCAGAAAGCAGTGTCCAGACTTGCTGGAGGAAGGGGATGAAGCAGTCTTCTCCAATTCTCCCTTTCCCCCTGTAGGCCCTATTACTACCTTCCATGCTATTCTAGAAGGTGCAAGGGAGGGGGTCTCCAGAACAGTGTGAGAAGTGGCAGTGGGGTTGAGGGTTAAGGGGGAATCACTTGCCCTGCCACTTTTGCCAGTCAAAAGTCTCCTTTTCATCCCAGTTCCTTTTGTGGAGGAAGGGAATCCTCCTGTTCATGCTGATGAAAATGGAAAGAATATCTGGAGCTAACCCAGCATGTTTAGGTTGCCACTTGAGTCTGAAACTACATGCTGTGACGCAGGACAGCCATGGAAAAATTACTCCACCCCCATCTCACATAACATACAACAATACTTAGTCCCTGTTGCCATACCATCCTATTGCATGTTTCCTGCCCTTTCCCACATACTTGGCTAGTAGTGGTGGGGATCAGGAAGAACCCAAGATGATATCACATCTAGAGATGTGAAGACCTGGAAAAAA
Organism: Varanus komodoensis; assembly: GCF_004798865.1. NCBI lineage: Eukaryota > Metazoa > Chordata > Lepidosauria > Squamata > Varanidae > Varanus > Varanus komodoensis. Next base: position 21,556,485 of record NW_025335798.1, read on the forward strand.
TACTGGAAACATTCCGCTTCATTTATTACATAGCGGAATGGGAAGGAGAGGATGGGGCTGTCTGGGGGACGTGCCAATGACTTTTGCAGGGGTCTTGAAAAGTTGGAAAAATTGAAATGTTTTGGTATGTGTAAATTTTCTTTTAGGACAGTGAAAAATTATTTTTAGGGTGACAGATTTAAAGCATGGTGTGCAGATACTGCTACATGGCCTTTACTTCCTGGAAATGCTTTCCAGCAATTATGTTATACAAGACTAAAGATGTAAAATTTCTGGACATTTTGAAAAAAATGGGAAGAAATTGTGTTTAATCTTCTGTCTAGTATTCACAGCATGTCTATTTCTTCCATTTTTATTAAGATTATTGTTCTAATATATGTTTTATTGAGAAATGTTTATAGATGCTCCAGGACATATCCAGGTTTCCAAATTGTGACCAGAATCATGATATGGATGCAAAGAATTTTCTGTTAGGGTCCCCCAGTTGTGGAATAGGTTTCACAGAGAGGCTTACCTGTTGCCCTTACATTGTATTTTTTGGCATATAATGAGGACCTTCTGATTTTGTAAACTGCCAGAGAGCTTTGGCTGTTAGGCAGTACAGTATAGAAATTAAATAAATGTTCCTTGATATTTTAGTCTCTCAGGTGATAGTGTTTTAAATCCATACCTGCATTTTAAATGCAAATTAAATATAAAATTTAATATTAGCATTGCTGCTAGGCTTTATTTTCACCTTTATTTTTTACATAGTTTTAAACTTTTATAGTGTATCTTGTCATGTTGTATTTTATAGCTTAAATTGTAGTGAACCTTCCATAAAGTTTTGGCTATTGGATGAAATGGAATGGAATAAATAAAATATCATAATAGATAAAAATATGTACATTCTCAACTATCTTGGATTTATTCTATAGGGGCCTGGGTTCTGGTTAAATGCTGCAGCAGTCAAGGAATATAGTTTTAAAAACCACATGTGAAAGAAACACATGTTATCCCACCTCTACCAGCACAAGTGATAGAACAACTAGTGGGTAATCTCACTTTTTTTAAAAGGTTTACATCTCTGGAACTCACTGTCACTGTTTTTATGAAAGCTCTACAATTAGGCCTCTCCATTAGTTAATGCTACCTCAGTTATAAACCCTTTAGCTGTTTCTCCAGTTAAACAAACTCTTAATATCTCTTTTCCTTTGCATCAGATTTCCCTAACTCCAATCCACCAAATTCTTCACAAACAGAAATAGATGTTACACACTTCATCTGTTCCAGCTATTCCTGCTTCTTATGGCTTCTAACATGATTTGGATGTTTCAGGGACCACAAGCTGAAGTTCCCTCTGATAAGGCATAAAATGGCAACCTAGAATATGTGGAAATGTTTTTCCCCACAAAATTATCATGTTTGGTATATTAAATGTAGTTTTTGTTTGGTTTCTTCAGATAATAATTACAAATTTACTAACTTTACTTTTGGATAGTTTTTATTCATAATATGATGAGCAAACCGAAGTTCTAAAAATCTTGCATCTCAGGCCACATGTAGATAAATGATCCTATACATTGCAAAGAGAGGCAGAGAATTCAACATTGGAGGTATGTTTGTAATCTTTGCTGTACGTTGCCAAGCAGTAGTTTCACTCCCAAGTAGCACCATACACTTAAAGGTTAGAAGATGGCAATGTTGTGATTGTATAAGACATCTCAGCTCCTTCTTAGACTGTCATGAAGTCAGTTTTTCTCTATGCTGGAGTAGAAGGCTATGAGTATGGAACTCTGATAACATCATTGTACTTTATCAAGTTATATCCATGAGTCCAGCAGACTCTAGTGCTAAGTCTGAAAATTTGGACATGACAGTCATCCTGCACGATTATATTCAGAATTCCAAAACTAAGGTGCAATCTTTTACACACTTACCTGAGGTAAGTCTCACTGAACTCAGTAGGTGATAATGATCAGCAGAAATACATGGGATTTCACTGAATGAGCACCTTAGGAAATGACAAGTGTCGGGGTGAAGACACAAGCAGTGCCAAGGCCTTCTCCTTCCTGTTCTGTTGCTTAAATGCAATACTGTTAAATGGCTCTTTGATTTCCTGTTCTCTTCTACTGCACAGATTTAGCATTTCTACTCTTTCACTTCTCAGAGATAGCCAAGCAAAAATCATGGATTTTTATTCCATTCAGCATCCAGGGGACAAGGACGTGAACTTCTATTTTGAGCAATACAGAGATATAAGAGAATAGTGCTTGTGCTTCTTATTCATTCTGCATATACCACTATTCTAAATACAGATGGAAAATACACCACAGAGATATATGTCTAGATAGTCTAAGGTCCCGCCTGTGTGAACCATACCTAGAAAGTTCCATGAATATGTTTTCTGGCTTAGAGAATACACACCCATACAAAATCTGGAAATCATACAAAGTTTTAAAAAGGAAGGACGGCTTCAGTGACAAGTTAATTGGTAATTTTTATGCATTTAGATATTTAAGTTTATAAATATTTTGAGTCAAAACACTGTGATGTTTTAAACACTTCAGTATTAAAACAACTATAACTGAAGCAGCTCTAACTCAGCTGTTAAAATTTTTGCAAAGTAACTGGAAGTTAATGGAATCTCAGAGTGGATCCAAATCCTACTTTACCATTGTACAGGCTCCTACATAAATAGTTTTAATTTCACATGTTCTAGGCGTAATTCTGAGAACTGAATGAGTAGAGCCATACACCCACTGGGGCTTTAGACTTTTGCTTCTCAAATTGCAAAATTCTTGCCCCACTCAATATCACAGTATTTATTGTTCAAGTAAAAGAAAGCAAAATTCTAGTTGTTCTCTGGATTGTGGTATCTGTATTTGCCGGATTATTATCTGGCAACATATCTCTGTACATGTAAGGTCCACTGAGGGTTTGCTTCTCATTTAGTTATGCTTAGCATTCCAAAGTTCATGAAGTGTTCTTAGTTATAGGAAGTTGGAAAAAAAGAAGATACAAGCAATAACTAAAGGGATTTTCTTTCAACATACCAAACACTCACACACACGTATTCCATAAATGTTAGAAAGGATTTAATTGAATTTTATATTTAGGTACAAAATATTATTATTATGCAATCCATTTAAATGTATGTCTCCCCTCTAAAGGCCTTGAGCTACATTTTTATATTTAATTTTGTAATTTGAAATAGGGAATATTAATAACACTTTTTATCAATGCTCTATCTGTGTTAAAACAGCCTTCAGCATTAAGCAATAATGAATGTGGATCAGTAAATTATTAAATTTCTTGATATTTATTTTGTCTTGATCCAAAGAGAGCAAAAACTTGCATGATAGCGTACATTTCCATTTGCTATCAGACAGTTCAGTTTCTTAAGACTAGGTTTGTACTAATTAATATTAAAGAAGATTAAATAGGCTTAAATACGTTTACAAAGAGGGCAGATGTACTGTAAATTGGAATAGTGGAACAGCTGTTATGGAGGTACCGTACTATTTATGCTTCTATTGTACAGAGAGGATTACTGTCTGTAACATTAAACCATACCTGATTTTCACATTTGAAAATATAAAACATTTACTAGTTGGTAAAATTACTAATGGAACCTAACAGGTCATATGGGAATGTCCACAGATGTTTAAAAAAATCAATAGTAATCAGTTAATCTCCCTTTGCCAAACTGTAGTTATATAGTAGATACATAATTCCTACTCAATATAAATGTTTCCTGTGGATAAAATCCTCTGCTATATTTAAGTGGGCAGATGCCATGAGTTGTTATTGTTTTTTGTTTTGCATTTGGAGTTTCTAAAAGTTTAGAAGCAATGTAAGATCTCAGTTACATTGGACGGCAGCTCAGTGACAGAACACATACACTCCAGGCACAAATTTTCAGGTTCAGTCTGGCATCTTCAGTTTGAAAAGGATCAGGTAGCAGTAAATGGGTGAGACCTCTGCCTAACTCTGTGGAAATCTGATGCAGTCACAATATTGGGCTAGGTGGACCAATTATTTGACATGATATAAGATAACTTTATATGCCCAAGTATAATCCACATCATGTCAGCCTAAATCAATATTGAGGGAACCTTATATGAAGAAGAGGGCTATAAACTTCCATAAAAAATTTCTAGAGCCTTCTGTGGGATGGAATGATGGTGGAAAAGAATAGATAATTGTGGAAAATGGAACAGGTGAGATGAAAACAAGTCTGCCTTGAGGATCTTCTTAATCCCTTTTATAGCTTTGTAAAGCTTAGTCAGAATGTATTATGAACAGCTTATGTCTGCATTATCATTCCATATGATTTCCTGTGAATCTCTTAAAGACTGAACTTTGAATGGCAGTACCAAGGAAGCCACAGACTAAAGGACTCTTAGAGGGATGCAGTTCTTTTGGAATTACTTACAATGAATTGGCCATTCATGAAGTTGCCCTGGTTCTTATGATCAAAACAATCCACTTTGACTTACTATTTAAGCCCTTGTGGGCTATGACATGTGCAGGCAGCCATTGTGGATGTGGTGCAACTTATCATAACATCTGAACACAGGCTAGTTGTTGCTATGGTTAATAAATTACTCCAGCCCATAGGATGGTTTTGGTTTGGGAGTGGTTTGTTAACCATGGCAACAACCTACCCTGTGCCAGGTAAAGACATTATGATAACAACCTCCCACCAGAACTTGAATACTCACAATGGATGCTGGCATGTGCTTGGCAACTCACTGGGTATTGAATAAATTATGGTGGACTAATAATTGTACGAACCAGGCTTAGTCACAACCCTTGTTTTAAAAAGCATATATTTACTCATTCTTAGTTGTGATTCCGATTGTTTTTATCTCAGGCTGGTTTTCTTTGAAACCTCCTGAAATGTATGTTAAATACTAATGGACAGCTACCAGGTACTATAAACGAACATTAATGTTCATATATCTTATGTTTCTAAGGCTTAATTTTTATTCTAAAGCATTTTCTTTTTTAAAAATTGAAATGATTTTTTTAAATAAACAAGATTTGAATTACGTTGAAAGCTGATTTAATCTTAGGATGTTAAAATATTACATGGAGATGCTATATACAAATGTGAAATAAGACACTTACCTGAAAACCTTGCTTCCGCTGGTACTTTCGCCTTTGCTGCATTTCAGCAAATGTAGCTGCTCCAGTTGGGTAAGTATAGGCCATATGTGGTAGGAAGCTCATTTGATCTATTCCTGGGTATGGTCGTAGCCCAGGGATACTGGTCTGAACTGGTGGCATAAAAGTGGCTGGGGGAAATGCGCTCTGTGGTGGAAGTGGGGTATATAAAGGTTTGGCACTAAAAGGGTTCATACCAAATACAGGATTAGTGCTTTTATCCAAACTATTTGAATTAGAAAATTCTTTCTTGATAAAAGTCAAGTTCAGTGGCTCATCTGAGTTTTCAGATGATGAAGAAACACTGTTGTGGTCTACATTTACACTATTGGATTTTGTTTTGTTCTTTGTGGCTATAATACTTTTGGGTTCCTTCATTTGTTTTGGTAAAGACAAGTCCAAAGGCTCAGCCTGAAGCTCCTCAGAGGAGAAACTGTTTGGAGTGTAAGAACTACTATGGGAGTTTTTAGAAGATGTGGAAGAAAGATTTAAAGGAGAAGGAGTATTGCTCCTAGAGTGGTCCAATTTATCAACTGTTTTAATACTAGTAAAGTGAGTAGGTTTTGTTAGCCTGAGAGGAGTATCACAGTTAGAAACACTGTTATGAAGTTCAGCTATAGATGGCGATGTTATAGAGTCCACAGGCTTTATGGGAGACCTGGCTGACAAAGAGTCTTTAGCAGGAGTGTTGTTGGTGGCAGCCAGCACCACCTTGGCATTGCTCCTTTCCAGCGATGGTGACCTGGGCGTTGCGTACTGGTAGACTTTTCTTTGTTCGAACCATTCCTTCACAAATTCCTGAGGAAGGCCAACGGCAATGGAAATTTTCAGTAGTTCATCAGAGGTGGGTTCCATATTCATAGCAAAGTATGCTTTAAGTACAGACATATGGTCCTTGTATGGATTGATGGGGCTAGTCATTCGTTTCTCAGACAGTACTGTTGACAGGAGGAGAGCTTGCTCATCCACAAATACTCCTGGTTTGCTAGGTGCCATGTTTTCATGAGGTTGGAGGACTGCCTTGATTTCTTCATTCATCTTACACAGGTAACGTTCATGCTGATGCAGGGGAATGGGGCCAGGAAAGCTTTCCTTACAGAACTGGCATGAAAATGGAGTAGGCATATTATGGTTTTCTATCATTTTATCTTCAGTTACCAGATCTATTAGAGTGCGTAGCTTTTCCTTTTTAATATTGTTGAGCTGCCTCCTTGAGTCTGTAGTTAAACTCTGGAGACAAGCTTTGGCTTCATTGACCTTTTCTAATGTGTAGTCAATAATACTTTTAGTGGCACCATTATGACTGACTACTGGAAGACCCCCAGGTGGAATACCAGGAGAAGTAACACTCTGTTCCTCTGGCTGAGAACATGGGTCTTTCATGTGATAACCCTTCAGTTTTGAGATCTCTTCACTGCTGCAGTCCATTTTCTGCCGAGAAACGGTGTTGTCCACAATCTGTAGGACTTTCTGCACCTCACTTAAGTTGCTCCCCATTGCTGGGAATCCAAGTAAAGGTGCTTCCATTCCTACCCCTAAGTGCTGCATTGAACTTTGCGTAGAAGGATGGACTCCTATTGGGCTGGTTGCACCAAGTCTGCCATTCATGAAAGGATTAGCACCAGTGAACCCATGGGTTGCCATCAGAACTTTATATTCATTGAAATCTAGTGGTTCTGTTTTGATTTTCAGTAAGCCTGATTGCTCAGACATACTAAGTGGTTTTCCATTGTCCAGCTTGTTTCTCAGTTGTGTAATGGTTGAATTAGTGGGTGAGGAAGATACAGAATTAGGAGAAGAACCCGTCTTGATATTGTTTCTCAGTCGACCATTTACAGAGATTAAGCCAATACATTTTTTGCTGCTGATGTGTGAACTGTATGAGCCAGAATGGGAGAAGCGCTTCTTGCAATTTGGACACTCGTACGGTTTTTCACCTGCAATGAAGTTTTAAGAATTAAATGTTAGTGATACATAAACATGCATATTGGTAGTACAACTGATCACATCATGTTTGCAAATTTTATCCTTTTCATCTTATTACACTTCATCCCTACTTCCAAAGTATGTTTAGATCTTCACAACCAGAAACAATGCCATTTAGAATCTCTCCAATTAGCAGCATACAAGATTTCTTCTATTTCTGGGAACTCCCTAGCTTTTACTGATTTCTATTGCATGCATGCCTATAGAGCTTTTAGAAAAGGAAATATGGGACCTTAAGTAATTTAGTATATAAAGCAGTACATTAAAAACTTATATGCTACACAGTAGTGTTAGTAATATCTCAATACAGGGAGCAGAAGGATATAATTTTGCATGCTGTTTAATAAGGACTCAGGCAACGGGCAGTTACCATGATTTCCTCTGCAGCAAATTCTCTATAACAGTAGCACAACTTTGTGTGGGGCAGTTGGCATGCTGAATACTCCAGATGTTATTTGATTCACTGTATGCAAATAGGCTTATGATTGTTAGCGGGGTGAGAGACCAGTACTATAAATATTTTCCCCTTCTCCTTCTTGCTTCACCCAATCTGAATTCTAAACAAAGGGAAAATTCTGCTTCAGAATAAATTATGGAAATTGGCACATATTGACTTACTTTGCTTTAATTGTTTAAATTCCAGATGGCCTGTGACGTAATGGCCAGAGAAGAACAACCATGTCTCTCAGGAAGGGTCAGTGAATCTTCCTCCATCCTCGTCATCCCTACCCTAAAGCCTTGGTCCTTCTACCTTCTTTTAATCTTAGTTAGCAGGTTTGTTTTAGACATATTTGAGGACTGCCAAACCCTCATAACTGGGTTTGCACAATAAGATAAGCCATAGAAAACTGGCAGCCATGAATGCCCAGTGCAAGATGCAGTCCTTACAGTAAATTAACCCACGGTGGGCTGTCATGATGTGTGAACAGGTCTAAAGGCTCATATGGCTTATTTTCAATCATGGTTTAACTAAACCAAATTCTGGACATTACAGGTGGCTATGTTTTAAAGCAGAATGTTTCTCCTCCAACTGAGCATGCAAAAGAAGAAAGGAAGAGAAAACTATAAGCCCGAGGCTCACCAGAGCATCTTGTCCTCCTTGTGGGAAATTATGGCTTGCTATTACATCTAAACTGAGCTATTGACTTCAGTGGGAGCATTAAACACATACTTAACAGTCTCTATTTGAAATTAGTAAAATTTAAAGGTGCTTAACTTTGGATTAGACCCAAGATTTACAAGTACTGATCTGCTAGGTTAAAAGCCAAATTTGTTTCTAAACTATTGATGCTTAAAGGTTTGTTAATATACTTAGAATAATTATAATTATTATATAATAGTATAAGCAAAAGATGTTTTGTAAACTTACTGTAATGTACAGACACAATTGCACAAACTTCTTAAGTCCATTTTTAAACTTTACAATATGGCATTGAAGTATCTTTGTCTACAGTCCTATACACACACCTAGAATTACTTCCTACTGAAGTCAGTGGGACTTACATCTGAGTAGTCATACAAAGAGTTTTACTGTTAATGTCTTTGCAATTTAGAATTACTGTCATTAGTACATGCTTTACTTACAATGAGCCTATATCAAAGGATGATGACTTTTAGTTTTGTAAGATCTCTAAGTTTCACTAAAAGACTGGCTTTCAAATATTCATGAGTTCCAAATAACAGTTAAGATGTTGCCTTATTTTCCTACCATCATATCTCCTCAACCAGATTCATGTGAGCTCAGATGTGTACCTGGGTTTCTTAAGGCACCTGGGGAACCAATTTATTTCAGTGCAAGGATCTATTTTATGCACAAAATCAGCTGTCTTTATTAAAATGACGGGCAGTGTGGTGAAATAAATGTTGGCTCTGGATGTATGAAACCACATTCATACTCAGGTAATCTGCAGCCATTTCTAACTACCTGGTGAAGGTATCTCAATGTATGCTTTTTTAAAGACTTAAACAGAAAATATTTTGCAGGAACACCTTTAAAAGCATGTATGAGGCTGTGCTACGAAGCACACCAGTTTGTTTATTTATTTATTTAGGAGATTTCTATGCTGCCCCATTTGCCGAAGCCTTGGGGCGGCTCACAACCATAAATAAACTTCAAAATAGAATAATATAAATTAACAATATAAATTAAGTTGCCCTGCCAGTTGCAGTCTTGGGTGAGTCACAATTTCTGAGGCTAACTAATCATACAAGGAGACTGTGAGAATAAACAGTTGCACTAGAGAAAGCATGGCTACAAATGTAGCCAAAAATAAAATAAAATAAATAAAATAAAGTAGCCATCCAAGTAAAGGAACTTGATATATTATCATGGTGCTAATTGGAGGTATTAATAGTCCTATTTTGGGGTTCCCCATATTAAAAAAAATAGGACTATTTACAATTCTAAGAATTTCTATAGCCCTCTCAGTAGAAGTAACTCAGGAAGCAATTGTGGTTTAATTAATTAAATAATTAAGTAATACACTGTGCTGTTAGGAGAATCATCTCTGGAAACTTGGTGGGTTTTTTCCTTCTTCTGAATAACATGAAAAATGAAGATGAGTCAGATACCATGCAATATCTTGATTGTTCTAAACAAAAAATGTGTAGAAATCTTCAGAATTCTTTTCTGAAACTCAGCTAATTAAACAAAATGCAAATGAGAACCCTAGCACCTCAACTACTCACCACTGTGGATTCGCAGGTGTTCCTTCAGATGGTGTTTATATTTGAAGGCCTTGCCACACTCTGTACACTTGAACTTACGATTGCCTGCTCCTTGGGTCAGCATTTGGTGCTAGGAGAATGAAGAAACCAGCATGAATTTTATGCGAGAGAGAGAGATTTCTTTTTCAGAAAAAAAGCAGCTTTGTATTTTTCTGTCAGAGTAAAAGATCTGTGTGCACATTTATTTGCCTCATCAGTGCTGCCATAAAAATCAAAATGTTGGCAGTAAACCTGAAGCAAATCTGAATGCACTTTTAGCATTTACTTTGGAATTACTTCTTAGTCTTTCATCAGCAGTGCAATATATTAAGGCATGCAGTGCTGGGAGGAATAGATTTGTTAATTTTTAAAATTGTAATATTACCAGTATATTGTTACTACATAACATTCTTCATAACATGCTATTTTAAAATATCAATATATTCATTGTGTCTTTAAATGTTGTGGTTATAAACAAGTTTCATTTGTTGACAAAAGCAAAGGATGGTCACTGCTAGAAAAAGTCTTGAGAGTCTTTCTGCTTCTTTTCTGCTTCAGAGCAATGCAAGGGAGCAGGGGGGAAACAAGAGGAAAAGTTGGCAGACAGGGGACGTTAAAAATCAGCATAAAGATAGACTCAAACACAGCTGACCTTTCTGAACAAGTGAGAAAAGTACTTTGACTTTGAATTCTGACCAAAAGAAAAAGAAAAAGAAAAGCTGCAGTCATCTAGTCTGGATGTTCAAGGTAGGAGGTCAGCCTTTTTTTCCCCTCCCAAGCAGCAATGACACAAAAGCCTATAGCAGAAAAGACAGCACAGAAACGGTATGACAACTGCTAGGGTGTGCTGAATCTTCCCACATTCCTAGTGAGACAGATGGTGTTACATGGGACACAGGGAGGGTTGTTCAAACAGCAGCAACCTTCAAAGATCAAGCAGAGCCCAGCCCGCCGAGCGCCATTGAGGGACCAGCGCTCATATGTTGCTGAGTTGCATAAACAAACAGCAACAGCTGCTTTGTCTCCCCCCACAGCCCTCAGAGGACTACTATAAACTTTAGTTGTGCCACTGTTAATATGATACAATCATTTTAATTTACTAATTGTAAATGCCATGAGCAAATGAGGGGACTTTTCAACACCAAAGCTACCATTCGTAATGCGCCAACACAATCACACTCTTGCATGTGAAATTTAAGGCAGTTAGGTTGGATAAATATCCAGCCATTTCCCCCCTAGTGTTTTGCTAGTAGGAAGCAATAGGGAGGGGAGAGAAAAAAGCCACACAGATTCCTATTTTGTCACAAAGCAGAAAAAGTTGGAGATTGCTAACCCGTTGTACTCTTTAAATGAAATATTATGCTAACCTCTGTCCAAATAATATTTTATTGATTACAAGGATCAAATGAAAGACAGTGAGCTAATTACCAAATTGCTTGATTAGAAGGTGTGCCTGATGCATGTTTGCCTAATAAACATATTTTATTGAAAATTATCTGCCAAGATAATCTGTGTAAGTATTGTTTTCTATTCTTTAAGATAAACCGAAGCTATCTGTATAATTCCTATATAACTAAACATAATCAATGCATATAACTAAATTTAAGATGTCCATTGGAATATATCTTGGAACACATCATAATCAAAGTTTTAAAATGTAATTCTCTAGTGAGCAGGAAAAATATCGGATGTAAAGAGATTTCTAATATAGCACATTTGCCTAATTGGTTTATGATTTTCACAAAGTTTAATCATATGTTCAAAAGAGACATAACTTATTTGTTTAAATCTAAGGCATATTTGATCAAGGGATCATTCTAATTTATAGCAGATATACTGCTGTGATGTATACATCTGAGCAGTTCTGGATCATATGTTATTAAAACAATTATAAAACATGCAACATGTGTACAAGATTAACTCAAAAATATGAATGTGTTTTGATGAACTAGACAAAAATATACAAAAGGCTTGATAAAAGTTATGAATGACAGAAAAGAAGTTTAGCAGATTCTTGAGATATTTGAGATCCTATATAGAAAAAAGCGAGTAAAACTAGTTGAAAAATGGAATTAAAATTGCTGAGATGTTTAATAATGTATAATTAAAATGCCACAATTTCATTCACATTTTGAGGAACATAAAAAAATGAAACTAAAGTCAAGTTAAAGTGCAAATAAAATTTCTAAATTAGAAATTAACACACTCATTCGATCGTGAACATAAGACTATTAAATCATATTAGAAGAGACCATCAAAAAATCATTTAGACCTCAATTAAAGCTATTACCATTAAAAGATCTGCATCTTCAAAATGCCATGAAAAATTAATAATGATTGCCAATCAAAGCAATATCATTTCTCTAAGGGGTTATTATAGAAAGAAATCACTTAAAACAAGCCCCCCCACCTGATCTGTCCCTGGCTTGTGCGTCACCATATGCCGCTCGAGCTGGGTGCGGTAGGCAAATGTGTAGTTACAGAGAGGGCAAGGAAAGTTTTCCTCGTTCTTCTCGTGGCGATACTTGATGTGCTCCTTCAGTGATGTCAAACGCTTGTAGCCCCGGTCGCAGTAGGGGCAGGTCAGCAGTTGGGCAAAAGCATCTGGAGTTCCAGGTGGCAGGTCTGTAACCAAGAGACATGAGAGAAAGAGGCAGGCCAAAAGGTCAGTAAATCAATGGCAGCTAATGGGCTTATTGCCCAGGATGGATTGACAAGAATCACTGCAATCTGCCTACACTGGGGTGCCATGGTTCCTACCTAGCCTGCAAAATGCCTCAATCATGTTTCACACATTCAAGCCAAACTTGTATGAATCATTAAAAAGGAAGCCCAAACTTTGTTCCATCCTCTTTGCAATAGCTTTTTAAAGGAAAATATTTTTCTTTGATTTATTGATGCTGTGTACATAATTACCAATCTGCTGTCTCCATACGCAAAACCAACTAGCTTATCTTCATGGATACCTTTTTCAATTATTTATTAAAGACTCAACAAAATCAGTTAGTAATCCTTAATTTATCCCATGAAGTCAATCATTCCAAAACTAAAATTAGATCAAAAATACAACTCCTTTAAAATGTAACCCTCAATTGTCCCTGCTATTTATTTCACCTACAGGTCAATTTACTGACCAAAAAAATCACAATATGATGAAATTACAGTCCCAATCTTTGCTCATGAAATTCCATGCTTCTGCAGCTGTTCTTTAATTTTAAGGTAAACACCCAGGCATGTAGTGCATTTATAATTACAACAGCTGCAAGAGGTCACTGGCTAAAAATGAATTCCATCCTCACCATTTTCTTCTTGCCCATTGGCTTCTGGAGTGCCAAGACGAGACAATTCCTCTGGGGCTTCTGGGTAAATAATGGCGGTGTCACTGCGCTGTAGGTACTCTGCTATACTGTCTGAGTGTCCATCTCCTTCCTCCAGTTTCCTCTTAGCAAAATATTCTTCAAATTCCGACGTGCAATTTGCATTCTTAACTAAAATGGATGGGGCAGGAATGGGGGGAGAGGAAAATAGCTTTATGTAATCACGTTTACAGGGATTTCTTCATCTTTCTGCATACTGGTGCTGAAGCTACCCATTTACCTTTTGAGCTTAACCTTATATTCAGCAATTCTTTCAGCTAACTTATTTTTCCTATTAATAAAATAAGTGAGTGGTTTTATATATTTGCAAAAACTGATGCAAATTGATGGCAGAATCTTTGCATGTGCCCATTTCCACAGGGGAAAAAAAAGAAAAGTGGAAATGAAAAGTACAATCCTGCATGTTATCTGCACACAGAACTGCTCTGGTTCACATAACATGACGATCCATTCTGGCCGGTAAACCAGGACAGATTGTCATATCAGTTACTAATTTCCACAGGTAGGCTTATTTCCTGTGAACAAACTATGGCATCTTTTGGGATTTCCTAAATCCTGATGTATTGCCTAAACCCAGAGGTTTGATTTCATCGTGGTTTACTGGAATAGGCTACAGAACCATTTGGCAATAGCAGCAAAATATTTTGTGCTAATGGAATTTTGAAAGGAAGGTACCCATTCCCTGTTTTTTTAAAACAGAAATCCCTTAAAAATAAGCAATTGGGTTGCATTTTTTAAAATGTTATTGGTCTTTCACAGCATGCTCTCTCCACTGTCCTTTTTTTTAAAAAGTCTTTCCTGGTCAGTTGTTTTGTCTGTTTCATCTGGAATAGGTAACATTAAGGGAAATTGACAAGATGAGATTATTGATCTACTTTTTGCACGTTGGGTGAAATAATAGTAAGAGAAAGGAAGAACTAGGAGGGCAATGCAGAAGCAGCAAAAATGTGAGGGGAGAGCTGAAGTAGTAAATGCACTAAAAGCCAGAGGAAGGGAACAATATGGCTTCCTTAGTAATGTGATCCTCTTTCTCTGACAATTTGAAAAAATAATTGTAAAAAGCAGCTGAATGGGATAGCGTAAATGGGGCCCATATTAACACCCTCTTTTCACAGCTCCTTTTTGGCACACTTAGTTGTGTGGTTATTGTGGTTTTGCTGGCAGGTTAAAATAGACTCTGAGGAGGAGGCTAAATGGGATCCAGCCCCCACCTTGGGGCACCATTTACTTTGTCCCATTTAGTTGTCTCCTCAGGTTATTTTTAAAAACTGTCAGGGAACCATAGTAACCATATCAGTAAGTGCTCCAAACAGGACCTGAAAAAAGGGGGTGGGGAGTCAATATATTTCCTTTTTGAACTACTTGCAGGCTCCAGAAAGTGCTGAACAGCTGGAGAACATTGAAAAACTATCAGTTCAATAGTTCAAAGTCAGTAGGTCGCATTGACAAAGGATAGATATTTTCTTCCGCCTTTTGGTGCACTTTGGCTTTACCTGTCCCCCTTTTCAGTGCATCTCACTAGCATTAGTGGGCACATCCTTTCCTTTTCCCTTGGTCTTTTGCAAGTGTGTGCAAATGAGCTGATAAGCAGTTTTGACTTGACAGTTTCCTTGTATGTTACCTACTCCACCTCAGCCCTATTTTTGACAGCAAAAACTGCAAAGGAAATTGACCAGCAAGATGACCTATCTTGGACCGCCATAACAGTGCACTTGCAAAAGTCCAACAATGACAATAACCCCACCTGTGCATTTTTGAGTCTCCTAAAGAACAACCTGACGAATAACAAGGGTGAGCAGAGTATGGAGGGAATCAGAATGAAGAGACAAGATGTGCTCTATTGCAAAGTTCTTAGGAAATGTGCTAGCTGACTGCAGGACCCAAGACAAAGAACAACCAACAGCAAGTCAAATTGTCTGTTGGGCATATCATGCATTGTTTCATGAACAATGCATACTGCATTGCTTGTTCAAACAGGTGACTTAGCATGAAGTGCAAACCTGTCCACTACTTTTATACTTTCAACTATTTCTGAAATCCATTATTACTTAATGATACTTTAATGGTACTTTACAAAGATTAAAAGAAGATAGCCTTTGGGAGCTATTCTGTTATCTGTCCTTAGGTATTGACACTAATCTCAACCATATGGTTTGTTAATGTGCTACCTTGGTTTTGTATCTCCCTAACCCCTGTGGGTTAGAGTTAGACTCTAACCCACAGTTGGAGCTTATACATTCTAATTGGGTGTGTACTTTGATGCCCTTCACAGAAAAATGATTCAGGTCAACTACCCATTTTTTTCTCATGTCTGCTGAGATGCAGAACCAACTCTTCATGTCTCTGCTGGTTAAGAAGAATGGAGGAGAAAGCACACACAGAATTGCAATAGGAGGAAGATGGTCAGACCTGCAACTTGGCCCATCAACATCTTCCCACTTAAGAAACTAGAGCTGGACTTAGGATTCAGGCCTCAAGCACAAAATAACTGCTATCTCTGTAACATCCAATATTATCCTTGAAGAAGTAATGCTATTTCCACCCCAACACTACCCCCACTTGCAAATAACGTGGCACCTGGAATAAGTTTACAGACTCACAAATTTCTGCAACACTATTATGTGATACAAACTGTAAAAACGGTTTTGCCATCTACACTGGTTTCTCTCTTTTTTCTCATATATTTTTACTGCCTATGCAGTGCTCATGAAAAATAATGTTCTGTGAACCACACAACATGTGCTTGCTGAAATCATATCCCTTCCTTGCTTTCTGAATATTAGATATAGGAAGAATTTGATGCAACCTATGATATTATAAAAATTATCAATTCAACTGTACAGAAGAACTAACATTCAATCTGTTGCTCAGCTATGCATTTTTTACACTTAAAACATGTGTAACTCAGAATAGAAATATAGCTAACAGCCTTTTAGTTTCCATTAAACTGTATTTTAGAAAACACTTTTTCAGACTATATACAGCCAAAGTATATTTTACTGACACTTTTCAGTATCCATACATATTAAGGCATTACGACATTTATTTGTTTAGGATAGATTGCTCACTGGGTGCCAAAATAATTAAAATATGTTCTCTCTCATAAAACAACCAAAATAGAGATCAACTTGATTCTGCTCTGTATTGCAATCACATATCTCAACAGTTTCTACCCTAAAATCAATGGCATTGGACTGATAATTATAGAGCGACAGCAGTACCCGATTTACATCATTGTAACTTAGACTGTGGGAGGAAACCAACATGAGTTACTGAAATATTTAGCATCTTTGCCTCAAAGCCAACAGATAAAGGAGAAAATCCATTGTTTCTATCAGTGGTCAATGGTTTTAGGGTTAAATCAACTCACATCTCTGCTTGCTGAAGGGATTAAAAAAAACCCCAAAAGTGGATTATGAAAAAGTATCATTTTATTTAAAAAATCTAAAGGAAATATCTAATTCTGCAAGCGGGGGAAGGAATGGTGAGTAAAACATATAGCTTGAAACTACTAAATCCCAGGAGATGCCTTGATATCATTTACAGAAGGAAGCAATTCTGGCAATAGCTCTATGAATGTTGTTAATAAAAATGTTTCAGTTCCTGTCAATATACAGCAACTTTCTTCAATGCACAACCTGCTGAGCTCAAGTTAAATACAGACACACACATACACGATTGGTTCCTTAGATAGGGTTATGATTAAGATGGATGAATCAGATGGGCAAAAATAAAGACTAGCACAAGAAAGTTGTTGGTAATAGCAGTGCAAACAAATATCCTCTCTATAATGGTTCTTAAAAAGTTAAGATTAGATGTCAGAAAGCAAAGGCAATGAAAACATTATTGGCTGAGCCATTATTTGCAGAGGTGGTCTGCCATGGCCAACTTGCTACCAATATTCTTTTTCTAATTTTTTATTACTCATACTTTGTTGTCACTACCAAATCACAGGACAAGTTTCAAGAAGAACTCATCAAATAACACAGGTCCTTAAACTAATTTTGTTAACCTCTTAACTGCTTCAAGTAATGGCCAAAATCCAAATATTCTTGCACTAATTCTCTATGTACAAGAAAGAATGTGACCTGAATTTAACAGCAGGAGGAGTGGCAGCCTCTCCTCCTGCTGTAGAGCAACCCAGTTTTTTCAAAAGAGGGGAGTTTCCAAGCTGGTTTTCAATACAGCAGTATCTAAAGGGACTTGCAAGGCAATGTTGCTAAAGTCCCCGTTCTTAGAAACAGCATAGAAACTTCCGTACAATGGGCCATGGACATGGTAGCAAATCAGTATCACCAAATGAATATTCTCAATTAACTGCTGTGCCATATTGCTCAGTTCTTAGCTGGTCTACATGTGTTTTCATTTCTACCCAACCAGCATTATTCCCTTTAATTTTCTGACTTTTACATTTTAATTTAAAGTAATTCATTGGATCTCAGCTATATTCTGATCATGGTGCAGAGTGACCACCTATTGTAATCTAGTGAAAGACAGAAGACAGACAAAAAGAATTCAGCATACTGAACTCTGAAAGACTATGACCATTATGGTTCATGGTCAAGCACTGGTATATTCGATACTAAACATACTGGGTTGTATCCAAAAGTATGACAAAAAAACTGTTTGATCCAGTGGAGGTTTCTGTCCATGGAGCAGAGGATGTTTTTTACCAATCCTCCCTCCCTTTTGTAGCTCCCTGCGCAACATCCTATGCTGTTCCCAGCCATCGGGAACAGATCAGGGGCCTGCAAAGGAAAACTTCTTTCCTACTCAACTCCAGAATCCCCACCTCCATTCCCAATCAACTGACAAACCTCCACTGGATCAAAAAGTCCTCTGCTATCAGAGAAGCTCCATTCAATAGAACCACTTTAAGGGAAATAAATGCATGTGTGCTTGGAGAAGTCAAACAATATTATGAAAGTACTTCTCTCCTACTCAGATGTTATCATTAGATGTTTCTGAAGGACAGAAATCCTTCTAATCTTTCAGGAAACATTTGTCTTAAGAGGTCAATGATGTGCATAGGCAAAGGGGGGCACTGTTAAAGAATTAATACAATTAGCATTGGAAATGTACAGTGAAGTATTGAGTTGTTTATTAACACAGGTATGGAAGAAATATCTTGAGTTCCCATGAAGTACAATAGCTGTTTCTGGTCAGAACAGAAAGGATGTCATAGAAAGGAAGAAAATGGTAGAAGACAATCTAGTAAATAATGACTGAGATATTGAATAACCATGAATAGAACTCTGCTTGTGGGACGTTACCCCTGGAGGAAGGGTGGGTAGCAACTTTTTTGGAAGGTAGCACAGGGATAACTGGTAGAACTGCCTTCCCCCTTCCACAGATGGAATTAGGCATTCTGTTTGTGGAAGAGAAAGTCTGGATCCAGTTCTCTGAAGAGGAATTGAGAGAGCTGCGTACTCTTTCCCCTTTAGCAGCCCTGGCCACTGCCTATATTGTACAACTACTGAAACCAGTTCAGATTGTAGGAAAATTAATCCAGCACTGGAAGCTTATAGTCTAGCACAGATGTTTGAGATCAGGGTGCCAAAATATTCAAAACATTGAAAATCAACAAAAAGCACCCACAAAAAATTCTAACTATAACTACTTTTTTGAAACTAGTGGTCCAGGCACTAATCTAAACTCTAAGGTAAATTCCACTGGAAGAGGTTGACCTGGTCACCAATTATTCCTTTTCTCTTTCTGCCTGTTATACTAGATCTGCAGGCCCATGTTCAATTTCCCTGAGCTGGCTGACCAATCGTTTGAATTCTATTCACATAAAGTAGACTGCAACAGCCTCCTTTAATACCAAATGTTTCTTAGAGTCTAGTAAGTGCAGTATTCAGTTTCTGTGTATATTAAAAGGAATTCAGGAGCTAAGGCAAATGTTTATGTCTAAGTTATAAACCTTAAAAACTGTGGGATTTACTCAGGAGTTGACAGATTATTAACGGAAACAATGCTAGTAGTGTGATTATATGTTAAGAAATAACATAAACATCAAATGCCATCTGTATGCAGATCAGGCACTTCAGAATTTATCTTATGTTCCTGAAGAACATTTATCCATCAGTGAAATAACTGATCAGCATTGGAAACAAAAATTGATTCTCTTTCCAACCCCAACCCCACAAATGGCTCTTTCAGGGAAAGCAAGCTTTGCCTTATATGCCCTTTACAGGATTTCTGCCCTTTCTGAATTAAAATTGCACACAGAAATCACACTCCCATCTGTGAGTCAAGCTTTTTAGGAAGATGTAACGCAAGTGATCTCACTAAGGAAGTCTTGTTTTAATTAAGCACTGGGGCAGGGACTCCTTAAAGCCTGAGGTAGCATAGCATCATATGAGCACAAACCACAGTAAGGAAAGGAGATATTTAAAGGAGACACTCAAGAGCTTGGGAGGCCAGTTATTTCTTTTGGGAACTCTTGCTGTAAGATGGAGATAGCTGCTCCTAATCGGCAGCAAAGCTAATAAGACCACAGCCTTCATTAAGCAGGAAGTGGCAGGCCCTCATTGGTACATGCATCCTTCCAACTTGCCAACTTTTACTTCTGTTTTCCTCTCTGCAGAGAACCCTTTTCCTACTTTAAAAAAAATACTGTCTTAGCAAAGCACATTTGTCTGCTGCTATTATTGGGATGGGGTGGAGAGAACAGAGCTTGTTTATCAATGAGAAATTCATTTATCCACTTCCATGTCTCTGTGTGTGTATGTATCTGTGTAGACTAAAAGCCTCAAACCACACTGGAAATGAAGTGGTATCAATTTCACCTGTATGAAAGCATGTGAAATTAATGGCTCAAGTTTTATCTAACTGGTGATGCTTATGGATCACCACCACAATTTTCTGGTTGCATGTGCAATATTCACATAATAACAAGGTAGTTTTTTAAGTGGGCAGATGCTCATACTGGAGAACCCACTCTCATACAGGTAGCAATATTAATATTAATAGTCTCATGAATATTCTTATAAGATAGGACTACAACTGGAATTAGATAGAAACTGTTTTGTTTTTGGCATCCTGAGATAGAAATGTTGAAATCTGTTCTCTCTGCTTGATTTCTATTGGTAACTACCACTCAAAGTGAAAAAGTCTTCACATACAATGTTGTCTAATTTACTGAAACAGGTAGTGATCTTGTATGCAGTTATATATTCATAAGCCCCAGGTAAATTAATGGAACTTAGAAGTGACAGCCTTGTGTAAGTTTACTACCTAGAAAGCCTTCAATGCACTTGTCAGAGCCTTAGATCAGATTCAAACATTACTGTTGCCATATGTGAAGATGCTAGTGATGACTGGAATTGATATAGAGATTCTTCATGCTCTGGGACACTGAGACATGGAGATGTAATGCCTCCATCGCAATTGCATATATAATATTTCAAGTGCCTCTTAGCTCAGTTGAGAAAGAAGCTATATGGGCCCCTATAAGAAACCTCACATGTGGTAGTCTTTTTACTAGCATAAGAGATGTCAATGGATAAGGATATCAGCACAGAGGTTAACTGGTAGTATAACACAGCTGTTACTGCGGCAAGAAAAATAATTGGTGGGAATATCAGAAGCATGTTAGAAGAATCTTAATATCTTTGAGCTTTGATCCTTCATATAGACAGCTTTTCTTCTCAACTGAAAATCGGTTGGTTTGGAATCACATCTGTATTCTGCTTTTTTAAAGAAAAATAATATTTTAAAAAATATTGATGCTTCAGGTCCTTCACTGTGGGTCATATGCAATAAAATACAGTGACTCCCTTTTTCACTTTGCAAATGAGTCTCCAATATACAAGGCTAACTACAAAATAAAAACATGCAACCAATATGGCTTTATTTTTTCCACTATTCTTTTCCATAAGAGTTAGATAAGCCAATTTGTTGTGATGCCTAATAAGAATATGTGGGTGTGTACCAGCATTAGGGATGTGTGAGTAATAAAATCCATGGCATAACTGGTGCCACCTTTAACAACATTTCTAGCAGGCACTAACTCTCAGAACCATCAAATCTCATAATGGAACATGAAAATAACATACTTAGGATGGAAACTAGGGTAAGGAGTATATGGAATTACTTTAGGTACTCACAAGATTTTATATTTTGCTTGAAACTCAAATACTTTGGCCACCTAATGAGAAGGAAGGACTCACTGGAGAAGACCCTAATGCTGGGAACAATAGATGGCAAAAGAAGAAGGGGACGGCAGAGGATGAGGTGGCTGGATGGAGTCACTGAAGCAGTCAGCGTGAGCTTAAGTGGACTCTGGGGGATGGTGGAGGACAGGAAGGTCTAGAGGAATGCTGTCCATTGGGCCGTGATGGGTCGGACACAACTTCACGACTAGCAACAAAAAGTCTTTCATTACTTATGTGCTTTGCAGCACTATATCTTTATGCCTCTGGATGGTATCTGGTGCTCAGCATTAGAACCATGTGCAGAAAGTTTTCCAGTATAGGTGTTTCCCATAAGGAGAAATTGTTAAGACATTGTATCGATCTAAAACATGTAGGCTACATACCTGAAATCAATCTTTTCAATCAAGTGGGAAACATTTTTGAACATGGGAAAATATAACTGAATACACACACCTAATTTTGTTCTTAAAAAATTTGGGTATCTAAGTATCCACCCCCTTGGCTTTGGTCTTTCTACAAAAAGTGCACCAGTCATCATTGTTCAAGATGCTTATACAAGCTGTCACAAAAAGCTCCAGTTACACTGAATTCCAATGATGGAGAGACAGATTAACAGGCCAAACATACTGTTATCAACACCAATGAAAGAATCCTAGCCATATTGATCTCTGTAGAAAATTCCCAATAATTTCAATGCAAGATTAAACTAGCAATTAGTATCAAACATCAGTGAAATTTTAAAATAAGGGATATTAGATGTCTCTCAAACTTTTGGATAGAAGTTAGGATTAACCTAATTTGGTTTCTTTATGTTGCCAAAACACAAATCCAAAGCAATAGGGGAAACAGTTGGCCTTCAAAGGATGGCCCTTACCTGTTCCGTTGTTTCCAGTGGTCTGAATTGAAGCTTCAGGCCCCATGGTGTCATACTCTTCCTTCATTTCTTCTGTAATAAAAGAATACACATATTCAGTATTTCACTTAGAAAAGAGTTTACTCAAACAGAAAGTGACTGGAAATAACCAGTATGATACTTTCACCTAAAAAACAGAACAGGCTACTTATAAACCTCTGAACAATGGCTTTGCTCAAGCAGTTTCATGAATTTTATCATGTTAACAGAATGTCAAGGGTCAGTTCACACAATATAGATTTTCTTCATATGAACAGTTTCAGTTGTTACTGGGTATGTGTTTGTGTGGACACAGTGCATGAACTGGATGATTTGGAGATATGGCAATACTTCCTGTGATGTTGACCAATGGCAACACTATGATCACAGGAGAGGTTGCTGAAACATTTCAATTTGTTCAGACAAGCACATATTAAATAAATTGACAAGAGTACATGTATGTGTATGGGGGCCAGACTGAGAGATCCAACCCTAACTTATTCACTATAAATTTTACAAATACCAAGAAACAACAGTATATTTTGGCATAAATTAAGGGCTTTTGTGCTGATCAGTAGGCCAAACAGTGTAAAAACAACCTTCACTACCTAAATTATTCACAGAAAGGAAGTACACTCATATTACTAGAACCGATAACAAATAAATATTAGCAGTTTGTACAGCTAGTGTTGTGAACTGGTTAGCATTTTGATGATGGGCACATAGGTGGAAATCCCCATTCACCTGTGTAGCTCACTTGCTAAGTTTGGGACAGTCTAATTTAACTCACAGCTGTCATACATGATGAGCAAGTATGTATGCTGCTTTGAGCTCCTTGAAGGAAGACTGAAGATAAAAATGTAGTAACTCATTATACTTGCTCCACTTACCATTTTACAAAATTAAGAGCCCTTGGTTACTGGGCAGTATGAAAATGAAATCAATAAAAGAAATTGTGTCCAGCTTCTTTTGCACCTGCATGTTATTCATTTGGAATAGGTTAACTCAATCTTTCATCACTCGCAGGAACCTTCCATTCTCAATAAGCAATGTAATATGTGAGCTGGTTCTAATTGCAACAGTTAATCTCAAGGGCACCTTCCTCTATGTTACAGATTACTGCATCTGATGGTTCCACTGGTCATGTGACGAAATCATTCCTATGAACAAAAAAGTTGCACCAAGGGATACATTGATCTGTCCTTAGAGTCTATTTCGTTTAAAGCCTCATTTCAGCATCTTGTTTGTTTTGTACATTTGATCTGAGCAAAGCTCATAGCATTGGGCAGAGAAGGATTACCCACCCACCACACACACACAATGTCACTCTGTCTTGCAATTAGCCTTTCACACCAATGGAAGCCTTTTTTAAAAAATCCCAGTTGTGGTTCAGGAGGATTTCGGGGGGGGGGGGGTTGAAGTGTTGTGATTCCTTGGCAGGACTTCTGTGATTTAGTCCTTCCCTCCTTGGCAGGACTTCTCCATATACACTACAATTAGACTTTGAAAAAGACCCTTTTGAATCAGTAGAAATCTTTTAAAAGCCTAAATATTGTTAGGCAGGAGGGAAGAGAGGTTACTTTTCCATAAATGATGAGTGATTTTTTAAAATCTTGCTGGGGAGAAGGTGTAGGACTTGAGCAGCAATGATGATGATTGGAGAAGTTGGTGACCTAGATGGAGAAGGCTCCACAAACTGTATTCAGAAGTTCCTCAGTGAACTAAGCAACTTTTACCAGCAAACATGAAAAAAATGGCTGTTTAGGTACTATCATCTATCACTTTGCTTTTGGTAAAACAGAAAAATGTGGGGATGCATCAAGCCATAACAATGACAACGTTACCCCTGGCCTTAAGAAAGACTTGCTTTAACCCACTTGAGAATGTTCTTAGTATTTATGCAAATATATTTGTCTGTAAGTACTAGCATAACAGCAGACCAGTATAATGCCATATTTTGTGGCACTGTGCCCACTTAGTTGCATTTTCCATTGTAAACAATTATGTAGTAGCACAGTAGGTATTCAGACTGGGCTGTCAGCTCTGTGAGCTTTCAGTAATGTGCCTCCAGAGTTGCAGGTAAATTTTATTATCAACATTCCCACCCAACCAACTCCTTGCAAAATTAAATGTAAAGAATAGGTGGTTGTATGTCTTGACCCAATTATTTTCCTATATGTCTCCCCAGTCTGAATTATGCATCCATAAGTCTGCCAATAAGGAAACTGGTGATATGGACCTAATATTAACTGATGAAAAAGAACAGCTATATATTTCAGTGACTGATAGCTATACAATTCCTTCTAGTATGACAGATGTCTGAATCTCTTACAAATAAAGGGATCTCAAAACAGATTCAAGGAAGCAGTAATCAGTTTGAAAGATTAGTAATAATCATTTAAATTGCCTATGTTATTCAAAATACTTCTTGGGATATGAAACTTAAAATGCTTATTGCTGCTGCTTCTTGCTTCTTCTGTAATAAGGATTTTGATAAGAAAGAAAATGGTACAACATTAATCTATTTTTGTAACTATTGTTGTAAGGAAGAGGGAGACAAGTGTAAACAGAGACACATTCTTGGTTCAGTCCTGAAATTTGTAATCTTGTATTCTTTTAACGTCACATTTTATAAGTAATTAGCTGGGAGAATAACAGAATCTAATTGTATCGTTCTAATCAAAAGTAAAGCTGAAATGACTTAATGTAAAGCTTTACAGCTAGAACCCACTACAGAGCTATAAATCTTATTTTATGATTTTGAAGCTTAAAATAAAAAGCAAC
>NW_025335798.1:21589039-21601539 GCF_004798865.1 Varanus komodoensis
AGCAGCCTACCACCCTATCAAGCAACACGAGCAAATATGAGTAACAACTTTTGACCCAATTTTAACAGATCATCCCTGTCTCACCTCACAGTTATGAATGGCTCTTCATTAGGCAAGATCTCTCTAACCACACTTAGATTGATTTACTAATTTTTGCCATTATGATCCATGAAGTTCCACTTGACACTGAGAAATGAAAGTCCTCCCACACAAAATGTGTCCCAATTTTGGCATAAGCAGAGACAGTCGAATCTAGATTACCTTTAGCAATACCGTTGAAGTATTGTGAAATAGTGTATTCTTAACAGTCATGGAGACAAGGTAATTTTGGCAGGTGCAAGGTGGAGGGATGAAGACAAATTGCACATGCTGAAATCCCCTTTGATGCAGAACAATGTATGGCACAGGAGCTCTACTCTACTTTGGCCACCCAATAGCCCAGCTTTCCCTTATGCTCTTTCCATTAGGTCAAATGAGTAACTTCTCATTTGCACCTCTGAAAGATTTTGCACATGGAATGGAGCGCCCCAGTTGGCACAATAAACAGATGATTACTTCAAAACCACAAAGAAGTGGGAGCCCAAAGAATTTCTCCCTGCAATTCAATAAACAGGAGGGTAAGATGTGCTGTTTGCTGGCTCAAAATAGACACTAATTTTACATCTGTCTCTGAGGCACAGCAAAAAACCAGCTAAAGAGCAGTAATAAATGTCCAAAACCAGCATCGGTATCCAAAATTCTCACAGTAATCTTCTGAGGAATTAATTACAATTCTGTGTAACAGTCGTATTGGCAAAATGTGCCCATAATTACACCCAGGTACTGTACTGTATTGCAGGGAAATTTGCCACACGGCACTGTGCTTACAACAATAAGTCAGAAAGATCAAGCTATGTGCGTATGAAGATTATCTGACTTACTGCCATTGTGTGCCATTTTGTGCTGAATCATATTAAAGTTTCATTTTCTGTAAAACTGTATGTGTAATATGGGGTTACCAATGCATATAAAGCTGGTACTTAATTTTTTTCCCCAAGCAGTGGGAGTAGTAACAGATATGAGTATATGAATTCTTTTTAAAAAAATTAAAAGTAGCAGTGCTTTATCTCTAATACGTATTTTCACTTCACAAGGCTCTCTATTCTTCTCTGCAAGCAAATAATACAATAGCATCAGCATATGGATTAATTTTATAGTTAAATTTAAGCCAAGAAACTAGGTCTTTTACTGGTTAGAGAAATATCTCTGCGGCCTGTTTTTTCTTTATTTTGAAATGCACAAATCAGTAGCAGCTGACAAAAATGGGACTTTATTCTGCTTACTGTTGCACCTACTGAAAAATCTCCCACCATTTCCCCATCAACGTTAAAGAGAAGGCCAGCAGTAACAGTAGTGAAATAGTACTAATATTTATACTGACAGGTAGTTTTGTTATTACAGTATCACCATGAAGTTGTTCTGCTTCACGTTTGCTAACTAATCCTTCACAGTCACATGTTTTCTGTATTCTTTTAGTTTCCCATTAGGCATCTGTTGCAAACTTATTCATATACAAAGACCATGCTAAAGATCCATTTTTAAATCACGATGTAACTTTTCACTTATGTCAAGTCTTACTATTAAGGTTGTGACATGATCAGTGAATGCCAGGAAAGTGAATGGAAAAAGATTTTTTTTTTTTACTTTTCTGCAGGGAATATGGATGAAAAACTACCTTTAATGTAGGAGATGCCACATGCCTTTGTGTTTTGAAGACCCTCTGAGTTCTAATTTGTGTTTGAACGCATACTGCTAGGCTGCTGTAGTGGAAATCAGCCAAGTAACTTGTTCAAACCATCTCAAAGATATGTGAACCCTCAAAGCAAAGTTTGTCACTCCTGAAAACTTGAATTTCTGTGTCTGTCCTGAACAAATGGTACTAATGCATTGCAAAGAAGACTTCCATGGTAATTAACTTATTTGAAATGAAAGCATATCACTGTTAGTTGAGAACCTGAACCAGTGGATGAAATCTAGATACTTCTGATTTCTTGGAAGTAATAATACATTTAATAATAATTTTACATTTTAATGCCATTTTTCTGATTTTTCCGAGTCTCTCATATGAATGTACATTAAAGCATCTAAATCCCACTAGGATTTTCATGTGTAAGGTCTGTGGTGATTGTTGTGGAGTAAGTAGAAAGCATATCTTAGCAGTACTCGATCTTGAAGCACCACCCCTCCTTATCTAGCCCCACCCATTTGGCAACATCTCTTCTAGGACCACGCTTCTTTACAAAAAGGTGACATGGCTCTGATGGATTTATTTAATGTTCCGTTTTTCTGCAAAAAATAGCACTCAAGGAGGATATCTATAAAATGCAAATTAAATAACAAAACCTTAATTAAACATAATCCCAGAACCAATAAAACCTGATTAAAAACATGACAGTAGAAGAAACAGATAGCAACCAACCAATTAAAACCGCTATGTTCCGAAGCTTACTGACTCACTCTTGATACTGTCAACAGTTAAAGTAGCTGGTGACCGGGAAGGAGAAAACTTATTTTCCTTGTATTTCAACATCACTTTGGAATTAAGGGCCAATTACTTTAAATCTATGTCTTACTGGTAAGTTTTTTTTTTTCTCATTTAGTCCAGAGTAGGGCCAGGGGTCCTGATCTAGATTCAAAATCCTGATCCAGATTGAAACCCCTGTACTCATTCAGGAATAAGCCCCTGCACTTATTCAGGAATGAAAAAAGACATAGCTGCTAGACATAGATTTAAAGTAATGTTTGTTTTGGCCCTAATTCAAGTCTTGAAATAGAAAGATATAACTAACCAGAGTGAAGAATTTGGCCTATATTAGCTATCCACATTAATCATCCATATATAAAAAGGCATAATAGATTTAATATGGTTACTTTTTTAAAAGACAGTAGTCCCCTGAATTACTGGCAATACAGGAAGAAAGAAATGGATATAATGGTACATTGCAGTGGCAATCACAATTACTGGTATTATACTTCTGTAAATAAATCTACAAGATAGAACAATAATATGTTATTTTTTACCCTTTCTGAATTATCTAATACAGTTTAGGAAAAACTCAAATGACTACCTGAATCGTTAACTGTACCCCACTCAGTCTAATCTACCTTGTAAGGCCAGCGTGACAATAAAATACACTACTACATAGGCGACCCTGAACTCCTTGAAGGTAGGCAAGATAAAAATGTGAACAACACATAACTTTTTATCCCAGCTACAAAAATAATTTTATTTCCTTTGAATTAGTTGATTTCAGACTTTCCGGTCTGGTTACCAGATTAAATTTTAAGACCAGGCCGGTGTACCTCCCTTTAAAGCTACAGTGCCTAAAATTAGGCTCCATGGCACTGCAGACATATGCTAAATTCATTGTCTTCTTTTGAGTTGTGATGCTACAATAAGAACAAGGGATGTTTGGCAACTTCACTACTGCATCAGATGCAGTCACAAGAATGGCATTTAAAATGGACCAAGTGTGAATGACTGGAAAAGATGCTGAGTAAGAGCAATGTTTATTTTGAAGACTAGGAAAGCTTTCTTGGCTTGACTTAGCAACTCTAACAACACAGAAGGGAAGACAAGCAATTCTAAAAGATAAACTTCAAATGATGTGTAGTATTGAGGCTCTATTATTTAGAGTAACTGCAATCATACAAAGGACAAACCAAAATGGGAGGCTTGTTCTATATTTAGTCTTTCCTCTGTACATTACAGAGAAAACTGTAACTAGTGACCACATCAGAAAAAGAGGCCCACCTAGAAGATTAGTTGTTTTGGACTGACATCGTGTATGTTTTTGTAATTTGTTAAGTCATGTTCTTAAATGCCCATACAACACCCATAACACTTGGCTGTGTGATTTAATAAAAAATAAATGCTTCTACCCGTAAACAGCCTCTCCTTCTGGGCAGGGTATGGAAAGTTTTTGTTCAAATTATTTAACCCCCCACTTCCCCCAATCTGAAAATACCAGAGTGCATAAAGTTCTGGTTTTTTGTTATATTTGTATCTGTGTGAGCTACTCTTAAAATAATGCTAGATTAAGACAGAATATTGCCAAAACCAGGATGCCATTTTCATCACTTGGAAAGAATAATAAAGAATGGCATCTACAAAACTGACACCACTCAAAACCTTTCATTGTATTTTATACTAAAGACCCATCTTTATTGTCATAAAACAGAAAATAACCAAATCAATTGTTTTTTGGTGATAATACAGACATTTTTGTGCAGTCTAAGCTAAGACAGCTTTCTCCAGCTGGATGCTGTCAACTGCTGACACCATTTCTGAACTTTAGCTATGAAGTCCAAAAATCTAGAAGCACCAGGGTGGGGAAGGCTGATCTAAGGCTTGGTTTGCTACACAGAAAGAGAAGAATTTTGCCAGGGTAAGTTCTACGAAGGTGTATCAGCTCTACTTCCATCTGAACAGCAGGCTGTCTCAGGCTCTGTTCCATTGCTATCTTGGGTCATATGACAAATGCCACAATTGTATGACACACTAAGCCACACTGCAAATAAGCTATAACGTTTGGGTCATTCATGGAACAACGAACATGTTCCCAACAGATACTCAGGCTTGCCATGACTGGTACTCTCAATTCTACCCTCAATTCTCCAGCTAGTTTCCAATGTTCTTCATATCAGAACCTATCTTATCTCCCATTCCCCACTCAAACTACCAACCTCTTTTTTGCTGTTGCTTTTTGTTCTGTTCTTTGATTCTTCAGAGCCAGAAAAAATGTACAAGTGGGATCATATTTGTTGTTTTATATTTTCTTGGCCACATAGAAATTTTGGGTAATCTTTCACAAGTGAGCTCTTATGCCTATCTGATATATGTAGTCTTGCTTGGTTCAAGATGTCAGAAGAGGTCAAGAAGTGGAGTTGTTAACATACATGGAAACTGATAAGGAGAGAAAGCATACAGGCTAATTTGTGCATAGCTGTCAGGGACCAATTACCAAGTTGTCAACTGAAAAGGTGGGAAATCATGCAAATATTCCCCACAGTTTTTTTAAACTCTTACAGGTGCCAAAACAGAATTGAGCAAGTGGGCACCAGCAGCACCAGTGCTAGTTAACTTGCCCCCCCCCCCCCCCATGAGGCCTCTGTTACTCCATTCCATCCAGCCATCTTTTCTGGGATTTCATTAGAACTGTTAAGGAACCACAATAACTGCAGCAGTAAGTGCTGCAGAAATTGATGGAACCAGTAAATCCCCCTTCTGGAGTACCTGGAAACTCAGGGAAGTGTTGAAATGGTGGAGTACTCTGATAAGTATCAGTTGAACATTTAATATAAAGAAAGTTCCATTTAGAGAGTTAATATAGAGGGGGAGACTTCTTTCTCCCTTTTTTGGAGCATGTTCTTTTGCCACTTCACCCTCCCCTTACCTGTGCCGCACCCAACCTATGGAATTCACTCCCCAAAGAGGTCCGCCTGGCACCGTCGTTACTGGTTTTTCGGCGCCAGGTAAAGACCTTTTTATTTAAACATCATTTCAATTGTTAAAACATATGATCTGGCCAGGGCAACTTCTTCTTCCTTCTCTTTCTCCCCCTATATTTTTATTTTATACTGATAATTTTAATTTTATA
This sequence comes from Varanus komodoensis, assembly GCF_004798865.1. Taxonomy (NCBI): domain Eukaryota; kingdom Metazoa; phylum Chordata; class Lepidosauria; order Squamata; family Varanidae; genus Varanus; species Varanus komodoensis. The sequence continues at coordinate 21,594,679 of NW_025335798.1, forward strand.
TTTGTAAATCAATGTATTTTTTGTATTTTTATATTTAATGGTAATTTATTATGTACTATTGTATTTCAATGTATTTTATCATGTTGTAAGCCGCCCCGAGGTTTCGGCAAGGGGTGGCATAGAAATGTTATAATAATAATAATAATAATAATAATAATAATAATAATAATAATAATAAAGTGGCAACTCAGCAATTGGGCCCTGGCAACAGAGAGTAAAATAATCTATATGCAGTCTCATCTTCTCAGTTTCCATATAAGTTACCTATTTAGCTTTGCCACCCTAATCCTAACCCTAACCCCAACCCTTTGACAGCAGAGAAACTTTGGGTTGTGGGGCGGCATAGAAATGGAATGAAATAAATAAAATACAATAACATGGACCAAGAATTGCTGCATATGTTGGACAGCTGTAACTGGACACTTGTGAAATGCTGTGGTAATAAGAATAATGTTAAAAATACAAACACATTTACATAATTTTCTGAAGCCAAGAAAAAAAATTAAGGGTAGTGAACCTGTAATGGTTGCTTCAAAATGCTACTTTGGCATTGGTAGAGCAGCTGTCAATTGCAGTGAAGAGCAGCAGGGATTTTGCTGCTGTTCCCAACCTCTCAGTAGCCAATCCCCACAACCCATGAAATCCGTCTCCCAGGTTCGGAAGAGAGAACAGCCCATTGTGTATTGAATTAGCCCTAGATGAAACAGTGGATTGTCAGGCTGGGTTGTTCTCAAAATATATGCCACCCTGCAGGAAGCTGTCCAGTTTCAGATGACATGACAAATCACTGTGACCCATAACAGGTTGTGTTGTGTGAATCTAGTCAAAGCCTTACTCTGTATTGTCCTATTCCTACCTCCTTTTCTCTGTACCTGGTTCAAGCTTTCCTGTCCATATCTTTAGACCGAAGTCCTCATTGGTCACCCATATGGTAGCAAATGGTTTCCCAGAAATCCAACCCACTCAAATCTGCAATCTTAGGCCTGTATCTAATCAGTCTAATTATTTCTCTACCATTTCCTATCTAATCAATAGGCACATAGCTCTGCTGAAAATATCCCACCCTTCCAGGTCTCAAGGGCTCCCATGCCTGAAGCCTCCCTACTATACTCCACAAAAATTTAAATCCTGCCAAAATTAACCAGAGAGAAGCAGTTATTGGAATTTTCTGGAGTACAAATCAAGGGGAATATAAGGAATCACTTCCCTCCATACACATGCACCTTCTGTGCATTTTACAGCCAATGAATTTATTCGTATTTGAAATAGATCACTCAGACAACCATATGAATCCATAGTTTTTAGCGGAATAATTTGTGATATATGCATTGACAGCTTTTCCTGACCTACGTGAAATGTTAGACACTGGAGAATTTGGGAGAACGGGCGTTTGGCAGAAGAAGGTTTGGCTGCAGAACTGAATACCATAATACTGATTCATAAAAGTATCCTCACTGTCCACTGTATTCTCCGTTTGCACAATATTGTATGTTTCTAAGGTACTCATGACACATGCAACATACTTTGCAAAGAACACATTCCCAACTTTTTACACATTTAGAGAAGTCTGTACTCAGACACAGCTGTGAAAAAGGCATTAAACAGAGGGAAAAACTGGGCTGGGTTCAGTATTAGGTTAGCATTCATTTTACTGTATCATCAGAGCATTATGTGAAGGAGCTTCCTGAGAAAGAAATGACTCTTTAGGTAAATAAACCTTCTCCCTGATGGCTCAACTGAACATGCAGACTAGAAAACAGCCATTTTAAATTGTTTTGCACCCTCCACACCTTTATAGGATGTTGTCTATAGATGTTGTCTGAAGCAATCACCACACCTCTAGTGTGCATAGACCATTTTCACCGTTCTATTGTTGTCACATATTTATGAGGGGTTCCCATGTTAAATTAGCTCTCCTATGCTCATATCGTTATCATCCTGCCTGACCCATACAAGCAGTCCTCAAGATACAAACATTCAAGTTAGGAACAACCTGTGATTAATGAACAAACTGTCATAAAGCCTATTAATATTTTAAATTAATGCAGAAAATCATCACCATAGAGAGAGTGGAAATGAAAGGGTAGAGATGGAGGCTTCCAAAGGAGGCCTTCCTGCCTGACCCATCTGGAAAGGGAGTATCTCCAGCATTTCCATGCTGAAATGAGGAAAAACTGGTGAGCTTGGGAGCAGGAGAGGAGACTAGAGATATATTTGTGGTTTTTCCACTTTCACAGAGGTTCTGCACCCCGTACTCCCTAATGTGGACGGCCAACTATACATAATCCAACTTACACACAAAATTGACTTAAAGACAAATGGCAATTTTCTCAGGAAAGGAACTCATTTGTAACCCAGGGACTGCCTGTACAGCTAGGAAGGACCAGTTGTACTTTATTGTTTGTCTAGACTAGTCTAATTCAGATTTATGACTTTCCTTTGAGAATTAACTAGAAGTGGGGACTATACATGCCCTATTTGCTTTCAAGCATTCTTGTGGGTAATCCCCAGATATGTAACGAAAATTAGGTGCAAGTGCAGAAGGAGTCATGATTATACTATTTTCTTTTAAGCTTCAGACCTGAAATATAATGTTCAGGTGTGATAAGTATATTTTTCACATCCTTAGGGAAGGAGCAAAGGGCAATATTAAAGATAAAGTACTTGCCTTGTGAAAGAAAGAACACGTCCTTCATGTTAAGCAAGGAAGATTCTATGTAATTATATAGGTAGAGCAGTCCTTCAGTATACTCAGCCAGGTGACTTTATTAAAAACTTCTTTTGTCTGTCCTGAGTGTGACATTAGCAAGTACATTATTAAAAACTTCTTTTGTCTGTCCTGAGTGTGACATTGGCAAGTACATGAAGAATTAGACCGTGGTGACTAGCTATAGTGAATTGTTGAATTCTTTGGGTTAGCTTGTTTTTCATGAATAAGCCACCCCGAGAACTCCTGAATTGTTTTAGGATTGTTCATTCTATCCATAGCAGTTTGCAGAACACAGCAGACTCTCATAGGTTTTATCACAGGTTGCCAAACAGATGGTTAAACAGCCACCTGGGCAGAGTGGCAACCCCCCGATGATTCTCACATTCTTGCTCATGCCACCACCATCCTCCCTTATTCCTTCTCAGTCTCATGTCCCTAAAATTCATGAAGAAAGCACAGCACATAGCATGCTCAATGTTTATTAATTTTTGCAAGTGCACAAGAGAATAACAGCTGCCTTGACATTTCCACAATCCCCCCTGCCACCCCATGTTACTGCTTTGCCACAACATTTCCTTATGACTCCCAGTTCTATTCACTGTTCCTTAATCCATACCAAGATGCAACAGCTAGCAATAGAGAAAGGTGGCAAGCCAGATAAAGGAGGAAATAAGGAGGTAGGAAAGAAGGGTGATTCCCAGTGGTGTCCTTACTTTGGGAGTGGTTGTGCTTACTTTAGTGTAATGTGAAGCAGACTTTTTTTAAAGGCGCTTGCTAGGTAGCAATGTAAGCGCTGCTATGGATGAGGAGAATATGGGAATCCTTGGATAAATATCATGGAGACAGAGTTGTGCTTTTGTAGAAAAGTGAAAGTCCTCAGGAAACAGAAAAGCCAGCAAGTGCATTACCACATTCATGGGGTCTCATTAAATTAATTCCATCTGGTGAGCTGATACAGAGGGAGGGAGGTTTTCCCTCAGCAGCCAGCAAACTCAGCATATCAGCTGCAGAAGGGTGCTGACAAAGGGACTGAGGCCAAGGAGCTTTGCTGCAAAGGTGCCCGGGATACCTGTCAGAGCCATTTGGGGAACTAAGGGGAAATGAGAGGAAGAATAAGTCATGGCAAGCCCAATTGTCTGTCAGGAGTACCTTGAGTTGTTCAGTGAACTTAGATGGCATAGGTGGCACAGCATGACATGCAAACCCACTGTTAATGTTCATCTTAAAAATCAAGAGAACAGCTCTTGTGCTTGGCCAAGTTAAGGACTAACATTGCTGCAGGTGAACTTTGCTGCTTCTCATCCGTCAGATATCAAACCCTTTTCCCTGACAAGGCGTGGATTTATGGAATAAGGGCAAAATAATTCTCTCTTAGCTACTGACTATGATGTGGTTCACTGCATTGTGGGCTGCTTTCCTACCCTGAGAACAGCAAGAAAACTCACAGAGGAACCTTCCAGTGAACTGTAACAGGGAAAATTCAGGGTCTATGTTTTTTTAACTTTCAGAAAGAAGTACAGGTGACAAATTATTCACACCAATGCTCATTTGTTCTGGGAATTACTAAAGAAAATATAACACATGTGATGTAAAAAGAAAGACAGACCGCTGTTTGACCAATTGCATCCTTTGGTGGCATAATGACAAACATTCACTATAATAGTTAAGCTGATGGCAGATGCCACCAGCCTTTTCCAGCCTCAGCATATGTTGGACTGCAAGTCCTGGCATCCCTCAACCAAGAGAGGAGTCACAAGAAACAACACTGAGTGGCACAAAACATCTGGAAGACACAAGTTGGGCAGAGCTGGATTGCCAAAAAAAAAAAAAAAAGTCAACCTAACAGCTCCATCCTATGCATACCTACTCAGAAGTAAATCCCAGTGAGTTGAGTGGGACTTACACTTGGAAGTAGGTATATGATTTCAGCCTAAAAGTATTTTACTAAAAAACAAGTAATTGAATATTTTAACAGCACTACATGAATCCTGACAATCTGAACCTTGACAGACAGAGCAGCCTGGTCTGCCAGAGCTATTATGGCTTATTATGTAAATCCATATTTACAGAGAGTGTTCAAACTGTAGATTATTGAGTCTGGAGATTATAATGGATTCTTTGGAGTGGTTGTGATCTATCATATAACATATTTGCTGTGCAAAGGTTTTTGGATTTTTTTTTTTAAAAAAAACATGCTAATCGTGTTAATGTGCAGTTAGGGTCTTTTTACACAGTGAATGGGAGCTATCAAAATAACAAACCTTTTGAGCCATTTGGGTCTCTGTCATCTATTGGTAGTTGGGAGTAATTTATGTTGCAGTCAATGAGGCTTTTATCATCTAACTGGGTAGTCCTCAGTAAGCAGATTTCTAGTTCCCAGACTATTTCTATTCCACAGAAGAACCCTGAATTTCAAAGAGCAAAGAGAGGTGTGCATTTAGCTAGTATGGTCCACAGTGCACTGGGAAAGACAGCTACCAAACATCAGCTGTTGCAGTAGAAATGTATGTTCTGTAACCACAGTCTCTCATGTTTGTTCCCAGACTACTGCCCACATGTAGGACCATGTGTTTATTTCAGCTGTAGTTTTCTTTATATATATATATATATATATGAATGTGACCTTTTTTTTAACACAATCATGCAACAGAGGCACATGTCTGGTTGTGAAATGCGCCTGTGAGTGTGCTACAAGTACTGTTCTCGGTTGTGTGTTATCTCTGATGTGTTACATAACTGGATATGAGGACCTATGAATGGTTAGAAGGATTGTGTTAACATACATTGAGAAAATTCTGCCTGGAAATTATGAAGGTCACACCTGACATGGCTGTTAGGTCACTGGAACAGCAGAATGATGAGAGGCCACACCTCCTACTTTAACAACCAGTTCCTGACAAACACCTGCTTCATAGAATCCCTCATTGTTCACTTTGTAAAGATAGTATCTCAGTACATAAAGATATGTCAGTCCCTGTCACCCACTGTAAATTAGTATATGAGTCAACCAAAATTTGCCATGCTCCAAAACCTATTATCAGGCTGTTGTCTACCAATACACCTGAACGTTTCATTCCAGTGCAGATTCTAAGGAAGTATTCCAAGCTAGGTGTCTTCAACCTGGTCTTGTGTAGGTTGGACTTCAGCTCCCATTAGCCCCAGCCAGCATTGCCAAGGGTTATACTCCAAAATACTGAACGTTAGCAAATTGAAGAAGGCTCTTCTAATTACTGATGATTACATTACAAAAGTGGCAAAGCCATCATTAATGCTTTTAGATGCTCCATCTATATTGCAAGACTGAACATGTCATTTTTAGAACTGGGAGAGTTACTATCCTTTCTGTCAAATCCAACGTTTGTCATACACACTTTTTAAAAAAGTAAACAAATTAACAGTGGAGCATTTAGGTTTAATCTTAGTGTGATGTGTGAATATTTAGTCTAAATTCAAGGAAATCTACTCCAAGCTTGGATGTCCCTTTGACAAGTCATGAAATGTATTCAGACAACATGACATACACACAAGAGTTGAGTGTGGCTTGTTGTTAAAATATTGGTTGCTGTTGAAACATGGGTTGCCATGTTTTCTGAACCCAGCCAGAATAACAACCATTTTGAAAAACCCACAATTTACAACCCAACAACAAACCATGGCTTCTCTCTTCATTATTGATATGGCTAAGTTCAGAAAACATGATAATCCACATTTCAGCAACAACCCATGGTTGAGCAACAACCCACACTCACCCATACTTAACCCTTGGATGTGGGTTATTGTGTCTCCTGGACCCAGGCAGCGTTTCTTCACCTAACCTACCTTCCATCTTTGTGTGAGGTTGAAGTGGTGATTGATGAAAAAATAAGAGATAAGCATTTTGAAATCTACTCTAAAACTTTAGAACAGTGTAGAAAAGGAAACTGATTCAATGTGTCATATTTCTGGCTGTGTATGTGACATTTCTTCACCATTAAGAATATGTTACCCTGCAATCATAGATGACTTCATTTTTGCCATGAAGTAAATGGGAGATGTGAAAGCAACTTATGTTTATTCACACACTGTTACCTAAAACTGCTTTAAAAGCATGCAGGAGCTAGCTGATTTCTCTTGTGATATAAGAAAGAAGATGGGCAATTATAGCCACATTT
>NW_025335798.1:21611539-21684039 GCF_004798865.1 Varanus komodoensis
CAGTGACTAGAACGCTTCAAGCCAAGCCCTATTTTTGTGCAGATATACAAGCCCCAGACACCCCATTCAATCACAGAGCATGCGCACCACAGCTGGGCAAAAGTTTCAAATTACAACTAATGGTCCTTTAATCTTACTGCAGCAGGAGATGTGGACAATGCATGAAGATCACAGATCTTTTTGTCAAACAGTGAAATCCTAGGTATGGAACTTCTGTCGCGAACAGATGACGAAGAAGCACACACAACTCATTTGCAGCCGCAGTTAAGTTTTGCAAGTCAAGGGGCAGCATCTTCAGGATCCAAGGCTACCATTCCGAAACAAAACCAATGATAAATGGGCATCCATGATACTCTCAGGGTAACAAGTTTGTTGTTGCCCACCAGTGTTTGCCAGTGAATACCATAAAAGCTGAAAGGCAGATATTTGTCTGCGAACATCAGGAGTGCATGATAGAAATGCGCGGGGGAGCTATGAAGTAATTGGCTGCAGTTCCCCAGTGTGTATCCACTGCATGTTGTTTACAGACAAAGGTCGCCCCTTCAAATGTTACAGCTGTTCACTGGGAAATGCACAGTAAGCAGGCAAACTTATCTGGCACATAAATACCTTTGCTCAGAGATTGTGCCCTGTCCTTTTAAAGCTCCAAAGAGACACCATGCAAGGATGCAGCCGCTGCACCTTCCAGCCCGGCTGCATTTCTACAGTCTCTGCCCAACCTTGTCTTCAGCCTGCTGTGGAGCAAAATTAAAGTTTCCCCACCACAGCATGCAGAAAAGGGGAGCAGGCAAAGGTATTGACAGGATGGGGTGTGCAAGGCAGTACTTTGGAGCATGTGAAGGGACAGACAATATCCAAACAGCAGGATCACTGTCAAGAACCTGAACCAATGGGTGCCACTTCGTACAAATGGCTGATCATGGAGATCTGTGCCCATATGGTTTCTGGCACCAGCTAGCAAGGTTGTGATGCTTTAGCTGATTAGGATGACTGCAAAACAAATGCTATGTGCTGCCTTATCAGCTGGCGCAGGGCAGAAAAGTTATGGCTTCAGTGCAGGAGCCATAAGCAGTATATATCAATAACAGTGTGCCCCATTCTATAGTTAACTCCAGATGATTTCTGTGCTAAAGGGTTGTAAGGTACAATATGCATTCAAATCCAATTCCATTTTTGTGAATTTATGTTAATTTTGCGGAATTCAATTATTCTAGCATTTACCATAAAATCATATGGTAGAGTTCCATAGATCAGTTGTGATCAGAGAAAATGCCCTTGTTAAAAATAATTTAATATGTTAGATTGAGCAAGATAAAATGTTAGTGATCTCCTCACATGTCCTTCAGATTAGCACTCAAAGGAAAAATCTATAGCAAGTCTTTCCTTCCTTACAGAAGTACAATGTAGCCATTCAGGTAGCACAGAAAAAGCCAAATCTCACTTTTAATCAGATTTTATGGGGGTTGCTTCCAGACAGAGGGCTCCTAGAGCTAGCAACCAAAAAGCATTGTGCATCTGTTCTGTTTTATCTGGATTTTGTGTTAAGAAAAAGGCTGGGAAAAGTGGTGAGGAAACAGAAGAGGGTTACAAGTAGAAGACCTCGGGGATTCCCATAATCTCCCATGACTTGAGGTCATCTAGAAGTACCCTGGGTCTGCTTCATTTGGGCTTCCAGAGATCTCTTGAAATCTCTTCAAGCCCTATGCAATGTAGCTACCTAAACAATGCCAAACATAATACCTTGCACTTTAAACATATATGCACACCTTTTCTGTTAAATGACAAAGTAACATATCTAGATATTGTGTTAAGAGGAAGGACAAAACAACCTAAGCAGACCATCAAAAAGGTAATTAGCTATTTGTTTGTGTATAATGCCACCCTAGGCAGGTGGCAGGTAACTTTAAGAACAATTGAGCACTAAAGAATTTCCCCAATGTTTTGTGAATACAGGAACACTTGTGTTAAATATCTTGAGTAGTACGAATATTCAGCATGTAACAACCTGGTTATTGCCTTCTCTGCAGCTGGCCTGGTGGTTCAGAACAAAGATTCAGTCAGGCAAGATTCTGTTTCACTAGATGAACTGATGCGCTTGAACAAATCAACCAGTCCAGTTGGCTCAGCTGATCAATTTGCAATGTTGGCATGTTGTTATTGTTGTTAGTCACGAAGTCGTGTCTGACTCATTGTGACCCCATGGACCACATTCCTCCAGGCCTTCCTGTCCTCCACCATCCCCTGGAGTCCACCCAAGCCCACACCCACCACCCCAGTGACCCCATCTAGCCACCTCAACCTCTGCCGTCCCCTTCTCCTTTTGCCATCAGTCATTCCCAGCATCAGGCCTTCTCCAGGGAGTCCTTCCTTCTCATTAGGTGCCCAAAGTATTTGAGTTTCATCTTCAGGATCTGGCCTTCTAAAGAGCAGTCAGGGTTGATCTCCTCTAGGACTGACCGGTTTGATCGCCTTGCAGTCCAAGGGACTCGCAGGAGTCTCCTCCAGCACCACAATTCAAAGGCCTCAATTCTTCGGCACTCAGCCTTCCTTATGGTCCAACTTTCACAGCCATACATTGCAACTGGGAAAATGTTGGCATAATTACCACTAATGTACCATTTGGTTTAAGTTAAATGACTTGATAAGCCTGTTTTTTCTTTAAATGAAAAACAAAAACAAAAAAATCCAATGACAGCCATGTTGGTCAAGAACCTATGTGTTTTGCCCAAAGACTGATCTAAGCTATAGCCTGCTTTTATTTTTTTCAGGAATATGAATCAGCCATTCCTTCTTCTTTTTAACATTGTACGTTTGATGTGATATTAATTTATTCAGTCTACAATTTCCATTTTGATATTAGACCTAAACTGCAAATAGCATAGCCGTCTAGTCCAAGTCCTCTGCTTTTGTGTTCTTTGTTCATCTCCTATACCATCTACCTGCCTGGTAGAAATCCCTGGATAACTTGAATGTTTGGCCCAAGCATTTTAGCATTTTATTGCCCAAACCTAGATTACTGTTGTTACTCATTATTTCATTTCTGTTCCACCCTAGTTCCAAGGAACTGGGGGCAGCATACCTGTTTTTAATACAACAGCCCCACAACACACACACACACACACACAATTTAGGCCTACTTATGTTTTGTTTGAGAGATAATGACTGGCCCTCTGAGGTAAACTTCATGGCAGAAGTGGGATTGGAATGCAAGTTCCAAGCCTGCTTCCTAATGCTAACAATGGGTGTTATCCAAGATTGCCATGTTAACCAACAGAAATAGCTTCCATTCATGAAACCAGAGCAGCACTTGTAAAAGGAGTTCTTCCTTTCCATTCACACTTTATACAGGATACTGCCGATGTTTTAAGTATGTGGGTGAACAAATGGCTCACCCCAAAAAATAAATTCACCAAACAAAAATTAATCTCTGTCTCGTCCAGGAAAAGTAAATGAGAACTATGTTAGTGGAGACATACTGAGGACAGTAGCCTAGATTAGAGAAGCAGCTCCGTCCAAAAATGAATAAGTGAGAAAGTGGTATCATGTATAGTAAGGAATACTGACAATAAAAAGTTTGGCAAATTTGGATGCAGGCCTTAACCCATGTAAAAAGTTAATGCCATTAGCTACACAGCAGCCTTCACCAAGCTCTAGTCATGTATATCTAATCTTATGTTAAAAAATAGACCTGGATAGTGATGTTCATACTCATCTGTGTCAAAAGACATATTATACCAGTTCAGTGGTACCACAATGTGGATGGGAATAAACATCTAGCTTTTTAATGTACATTAGTTAAACTTGTGGAAGCCTCCTTCCATATATAGGTCTTCCTGGCTGGATCAGGTCAGGCACTGGAATATGGAGCTGAAGTTGATTTGACAATGAAAACATCAAGGATGTAAAGGAAGAAAGAGAACATACCCAAGCTTCTTCTCCTAGTTCCAAGTCCCATCTAGAACATGTGACTATAGTTCTTAGAAGTGATCCTCCCACAGTGCTTATATAATGGTCAGTGTACATCTTTATATCCTGACATTTAAAGGTGTTTCCAGAGTTTAAAAATCTAGCCTTCATTTCTGGATATTTTGAAAACATCTGGAAAATACTAGCTATAGACTTCAGACCTTCTGTCCACTTACTACTCATTCACTCAGGGTAAGTATGTTTGGCCCAAAAATACTGTCTACCATTTAAGTCATCTGAGAATCAGCAACAGAATGACTTCTATAATAGAACTTCAATTAAAAACAAAGGATCTGTGATTTTGGCCATTTTTATTAAAAATTACCTCATTCAAGATCAATTTTTTCCCCAGGTTCTCAGAGATTTGGCATGAAATGGAAGAACTTTGGGAAACAAAAGAATCATAGGTGGGAAAAATATATGAAAAGAAAACATATGTAAAAGAAAACACATTTAAATTTGTATCCACATATGAGATCATATTTCTGGCACTTTGTAGAAGCCCTATGGAAGCTGTTATTTCCAAACCTGAAATCCTACAGTGACTAAATTGGTGTTAAATTTAAATCTGTTCAGGAAGTAATAGTCAATCTGCATTCCACATACAGTAAAAACTCTCAGAGGCAAAATCATTTATAGCAGGTAAAGCTGGCAAGAGGAACTCCAGGGAAGGAAGGAAGGAAGGAAGGAAGGAAGGAAGGAAGGAAGGAAGGAAGGAAGGAAGGACCAACTGACCACTTTAACCCTGACTGTTCCAGTCAGAAATTGCATAATGAGGGAGCTGAGACAGGATTGGATCTGCTGGTAGATCCACAGGTGACGTACAGTAAAACCTTTATAATGCTGGGGGTTAAAATCTATCTTTATAAAGACGTTTTTCCACAGGTTAATTTACTTCTATGTGCTCACTGCAGAAGAGTGGCTGAATTCAAGCAAATCCTTAGACCATGCTGCAGGTTCATCCACTGCTCTTGAAACAGTTTGCTAGTGCAACTGGACTGGTTACTGTTAATCTCTAAACCATGATTTCTGAACTTATTTCAAGCTATGGCTCCAAATCATGCTTTGGAGGTTAGTGCTAACTATAGTTTTTCCTGACTGAGATGTCATGGTAAATTGCAGTTAAAACAATGCAAAAGAGAATAATGAAATTAGAATAAGACAGAGGATGAAGAAAGACAAGGGAGAAAGTGTGCAGCACACACTTAGTTCTTCAAACAATGGGTTCCAGGATCACTTGAACTAAGCCAGTTGTAGTGAAACTCACACCATGGACTTCAGTTTACCTTTTTGAGTATACCCTTTGAATGTGTATAAAGCTCTTACTGTTTTAGAGCTAGTGTACTACACAATGAGGGTATATATTTGTTTCTGCAAGAAAGGGAGCATTTGTATATAGGAGTCTACTCTATCCTAGCATAGCATCCTCCATATGTGTTGTCCTACAACTCTTGTCATCTCTTATAATTTCCTATCCTGGCTAAGAAAGATGAGAGCTGAGGTAAAATATTTGGAGTATTACAACTTACCCACTCCAATGTATAGTTTACCATCTGTACATTATGCCTTGGCAAAAGATCCCAACATTGATGATTCATTGCCTACACGTGCAAGTTCACATATATGTGTGAAAGGGAACATTAAATAACAATCTACATGGAATTTCCACATAGCCTTACATTCTTCAAAGAGCTCCAGGAAGCTTTTTTTGATGTGAAACCTTCCCAAGCATTCACTTCTATTGTACACTATTCTCTTTTCAGCAGTGAGAGCTATTAGATCTCAAACTCAAACAGATGTGTTACTGGACAGACATGAAGTTTCCAGATCTATAAAATCAACATTTGAGCTATCAACATAACTCTTTAAAAACCAGCCCCACTGGCCCCTACTAAGTCCCCAAATGTATGTAATCCTGCAGAAGTGTAGTCTGCAGAAGTGTAAATTGCAGAAAATTCATTGCAATCTGGTCAAGCTAATGAGCTGAACATCCAGTGTACAGACCCCCAGACAAATCTGAAGAGAAGTGAAGGCGGAAATGTGCTTGCCTTCAAAAAAGCAGGGTGTTTAAAAGAGTATCTGCCAAGTGGGTACAGAGTACTGTCAGCAAGCCTATTGGGATGCACTCTATGTAGCCTTATTATAATAATTTCAAATATGTCATTTGTGCCACTATGTCATCAAGTTAATTGTCCTGGGATGGGCCTATGGACGCTGCCAATAAATCTGAGGCACTCAACTACTGCGGCACACTGATGAGCATCACAGAAAAGCCTGCTAATTCACAGTGCCTCCCTCCTCTCTCCCTGTGTGCTCACACCCTTTGATGCAGCTGGTCATATGGATATTTATTTGCCTGTTATATTTCTATTCCAACTCTAAGAAGTTCAGAGAGGCATGTTAGCTTTACAAGAACCCTTTAAGTTAGATTTATGCTGAGAAATACTGACAGTACCCTATAACTAATCATAAGTAACATTTTTATCACTTTGTATGGGCTTGGTTTTCACCATGAACCTTCCTCTTTAACAACAAACATAAAAAGCAGCCATAATGGATGGACATTACAGTAAGAAACACTGTATAATTTCTATAGGGCTTATGCAGAAACAGTCTTCAGAAACTTGTGACTGCTAAGTCTATGTGCTGCCCATCTGTGTGATAATGAATTCCATTCATTATCTGGAATTTTGCAATTTGTTTTCAGGGGTCAGTAAAAGTGGACAGCACATTATCTTCACACCCTTATGATGTTATCCTGAGAACAAGGATAACATCTGCTTGTCAAATCTGTGCTGTATAAGCCCATGGTCCTCCAAATATTATTGTGCTCCATTTCCCATCACTCCTGGCCACTGGCAAGAGTTTGAATCCAACAACACCACAAGGGCTACAGATTCCCCACCACTGATGTATATTTGCAATTCATTTACATAACAGAATATGTTATACTTGCATAACTGACAGCTGCAGTGGTGTGTATCTTACTGAACATAAACACCTCAGTGCTTGGACACTGATTTGACATGCTTTTTGCAAAGACCATTAAAGCCTCTAGCAAAAAAAATATAAGAATGGGGCCCAGTACAATACATAAGCCAGGTGCACAGAATCATGGTGGCTTAAATAAACCACCTGCTCTGCAGGCGCTTTTGGACACCTTTTCCTTACGCAAACCATCCTCATAGGTTGTCATCTCATGAGAATCCAGTAAGGTTGTGGCTGGTTTGTTGACAACCTCAGCAACCCACCCTTGCAAAATTTGCACATGATAACAAGCTAAGAGGCTGTGGGCAAGCAAAAACCATAGTGACCATCCAAGTGCTAGTTTTTCCAGAATGAACTGTGTCCATTTCTATGAAATCTCATGTATAGGGCCAATAATTAGCATACAGTAACACCTTGGTCATGTCCTCACTTAAAACAACAGTCTAATGCTATACCTATGAAAAGAGAGAAGTCCAAATGGAGTACAAAGGTCAAATGTTCCTGCTATGTGGCTGAGAAGAAGAATAAACCAGGATTCTTTGACACTCAAGCAGTCTGTACCTTGTCATAATGTGTAAACCAGGAATAAGTTTACATATAAATTAAACTCTAGCTTGTTAAAAAGTTAGCTAAATAATCCTGAGTTTACAGTAGCCTTGTTTAGCTGTTGAAATAGCATTTGTTTTAAATCATAATTACTGGTTTGAATGTAACAACAAGCCAAGAATTTGGCAAAATGAAATAGAATCCTGGTTTATACTTCATCCTGGTCACACAAGAGGAAGAAAGGTGTAGAGGAGTGCAAGAGCTCAATTCCTTCTGCTCATGCACATAGCATTAAGCTATGTTTAGTGTTATATGTGAACCCCACCCTATGATGTGTACTATCATTTTGAAATAACTCTTTCCTCCCTGATGCACATGCCCTGAGTTCTTATTTTCTAAATGTAGCAATGCAAGATAATGAAAGAAGGTGAAGCTTTTTGTATATCAGTTCTGACCACCATGGTGCTGGCCTAATCAAACTTTTTTCTAATCAGAGATGTCAAATATTTGTATAAATACTCAAACTTACAGAAGAATATTTACATGGGTCTCAATTATTCTATTGTTCACTATGAAATATAATTGGAAATTAGGAATCCTTTATAGGTCTAACTTATATCCACTGTAGTTTTACAAAGATGCTTAATTTTGTTTACATTCTAAATAAAAGCTTCACCAAAGTCATAAATGGAAATCTTCATATTCCTTTGCTGTCTCAAAAGCATTCAGCTCCACTGAATTTCAAGTCACTCCCACCACACTAAATTGTTTTCCTAACAAATTCCAGTTGACTTATAAGTATCCACATCGGGGCAAACCAGATGTTTCCTAGGTATGCACCACCACTTTACTACTTGCTTAATATTATGAGAGAGATCAGATCATACTGCCCAGTCACCTTTTCCAGGTCAGATTGATGCCTTTTAATAGTGTGTTGTTTGGATCATTTCCCTGAGCTAGCTAATCATTCCTTGCCTTTGAATACATTTTGGTCACTTCTGATCTTGGCTTATGGTGTTCTGTAATAAAAAAATACCCATAAGAATGGAAGGGTGCCTGCAGAACAAGATACACACACTTACATTCAACATATACATACTGTATATAGTAAGCCCACTGGTGATTTTTTATTCCATACGGACTATAATCGACACCAAAGACTGCCAAGTGGTTGCCTGCCGACATATTTGTTCCTACTCCAATATCCTCTTGTCCTCATTTTCCCACATCACTTTCTAAGGCACACATGGTCTCTCTCCTGTTTTTGGTCTAACTTGTTCCTGAGTAAACCCTAGATTCTGGATGATGTTGGTAAATCTGTGGGGGATTAAAGTGTGGCAGAGATGGTAGTCTGGGAACAGATGCTCCTTGAATCTCTTCCAGAACTACAGGTTGTTCATAGGAATAGAAACATGTCCATCTGAATAAATAACTGCTTATTTCCTGTTGGAAATGATGCTTGTTCATAACTAGTTTTAACACCTTATTTATTTTTAAAGTGTAATATGTAGAACAGAAGGAGTCCAAGGAAGTCTCTTAAATAATAAGAGTTTTGAATGGGCCTCTATTTTAACAAGACTAACTTGGATTTTTTAAAATGGAACCATCAGTATTAATGGCTGCCTCTCACATCATTATTTTACAGAGTAAGCATGCTTCTACAGGTCACTCCCAAATATCTATTGTTCAGTTGGAAAAGTGGATACATATGGCTACCTGCTATAAGCATGCTTCTAAAACTTCAACATTCTTGTGCTTTTTGAGGGACAGTAGCTGAGGGTGAATTCACACAACCATTCTTTGTGTGAGCTGTCTAGCCAGGTATAGGTAGTCAATGGATCTTCTGGATATTTTATGACAAAGATGCACTGTGATCTGGCTGACTGAGTGATGGTAGCCAGTTGATTAAAGGTGCTCTGTTCGCCAGGCATAATGTTTAATCAAGGCTGCAGAAAAGCAGCTAGCCTGCCATGAAGACAGTGGTTATATCAATGGGACCTGAGTAGCTCGTTTTGGACAGTGTAGTGGACTTGCAAAAGCCTTCCATGTCATTAACGACTGGCCCCAAGATTTCAACAACAGGACTCAAACGTTTCAGTACAGACACTGACTTTCTCTGCCACTGTAACATCCTGAAGGCTAACTTACTGATATGCTGCATTTGGACCAGTGCAACTACAGTACTTTAAGACAAAAGAGCTTCAGTCCACTTGATAATTATATACTAAAGACATAGTCATGTCATTCCAAATTCGCTAATGTTCTCACATACAGAGAAGCTACTGCACTGAAGATAAGCTGGAGTGAGTGGAAGGCTGCAAAAGTGCACACCGAGAGGCAGTGGCACAGCCTGGAGTGGCATCATGGACATTTTGGAAAATAAGCACAGGCTCACGACTACAGAAGTCCAAACACATAACAAACCCACTGATTTTTAGAACATTATTCAACTACTCATCACTGTGAGAACAAGCAATCAGGAAAGCTAATTTCTTAATTAGCTCTGCTCCGGCAGTAATGATTGTAGATCGTGTCAACTAAAATCTGTTTGGATTTCTGTAAATTGGAGTCCGACAAGCCTGCAGTTCCGTCGCCAACCTGATAACTCTCACCCCCCTGTCTTTTGTTTTTCCTCCCAGCCTTTTTCCTGTCGCCATCTCGGTATTTAATCTGACACCGCCAGGCAGCAAGGAGTGCTTACTCTTCCCCTTCAAGGGAGGGAGGGAGGGAGGAGGAGGAGGAGGAGGAGGAGGAGGAGGAGGAGGAGGAAAAGTCAAACATTTACATGGTGACAGGAGGGCTGACTGCACAGGAAACCTGGACCAAGTCTAAACGCCTGACAAAAGCCTTTAATATTTTCTACATTCCTCAAGGCATTTGCCTTCTGTACTAGGACATATTCCTTTCAAGTACACTCTGATAAGGGAATTCGTTTTTTAAAAAGCAGGAAATGTATAGCCTTGTAAGTCTATCACTTTATTTACTTTGTACGTTATAGATTTAAACTAATTCACATCCTTCCCGTTAACATCTGGCATACTAATTCCATAGCCTTCGGAACAAACTCAAAAGATGATAGTAAAACAAAACAAAATTAATCACTCTAACTAAGAAGTTTTAATGAAGCCATGTGAGTCTTACCTGTGCACTGATTAGAGAAATATGATGAGCTTAGCATACTGAGTGGCATCTCCTGTACTTTGAACTAGTAACTGTGGTACATAAGAACGAACCCTTCTGCTTTGTCCAGACCCTGGACTGGACTAGGTCACTCATACCTGGGTCAGGTCAAACAGATCATATCAGATTTCCTGCCCTTCACCCCCTACCCTCGAGTTCAGTACTTTGTTTTACACAAACATATCCACTACTACTTCTCAGAGGTATAGTGCAAACCTGTGTCAATGTTATGTTGTAAAACAATGCTTTATATTCAAAGTAATCTCTGGGGTGCTTCATTTGAGGCTGGTATTATTCTGGTTTTTAATAAACCACCAAAAAGGTCCAACAGAACCAGTGTGAGTTCTCCTGTATAGGCCTAGCTGGACGGAATGGGACCTGTTTAACATTACATTTGTAAGCTCATTTCAGAAGGTCCTGCTCTGGAGAATATGTGAGTAGATTGTGCCCAAACTGCCTATGAACCACTCTATTTTATCTTTCTGGGCACACTTAGGTGATTACTTGGCTGAGATATGTTTAACACTAACTGGAGGGGAGCACATGAATGCTCTCCTATTTTACAACTGTTGCTAACTGAAGACACATCATTTTACGCTGCTCAATAACTGCAAACACAGTTGAGAAAAATGAGAAGTCGAGCCAGTTAGAGCTGGAATTTTAAGGGCATATGACCAAAAATTCAGGGTGGGGTGGGGGGAGAAAGAGTGACTATCCTTTACACATTCACAAATACAATAAAAAGGATTATTAGGCATAATGATGACGACAACACTGGTACTTATGCAAACAAAAGTCTGATTGAAACCAAGCCCCAGGCGCAAAAGAGACACCAAGGACTACTGTGCTGGAAGTTGAACAGGAAAAGAAATCTCATAGAATTCACTTATTAAGATCTTTCTTGCTTCAAGAGCTGCACAATGAATCAGGAATTTAGTTAGATCAAGGAACATTTTTCTATGGTGCCTTTCATGCACAAGGATATCACATTCCCTCTACCAAGAAATAAACTTGTGGTATTGCCAGAACAGTGGCTCAAGAATAAGACCTATAACCATGCTAAAGAACAGTAAGATAGCTAAGGTTTGCCAAAGCCCACAATAACTGGAAGTCACTCAAACACTACAAAATTCATACACAGAAAGGATCCCCATTTAGAATGCTATACACACACACACACACACATACATATCTCATAATGCAAACATGAGCATTTCAGTGCCTGTATACATCCCAGAAAGCAGTGGCTGACTGGTTTTCCCACATTTATATGCAATAAATACATGCACACACTTACCATACATGATCATGTTATATAAAGATTTAAAACTCTACATAAAAGCAGTTTCCAGATTAGAGCTCTGTACTGACTTATAGATCCTCTATACTACCCAGCAACTGAGTTACTAGTCAATAGGCTTGTGCAAATTTTAGTTGTGCTACTAGTAGTCTTTAAGCTTTTCAGACCCTGGACTCACCCTTTACTCCAAACATGCATTTGTGGGCAGGGTTCATAATTGTTTGCCCAGTATTTGCACTGTGCGAGTGCTACCGTTATTACAAGCCTCTGAACCAATAACACAAGATTGGGTAACTTGCAGCTCTCCAGAGGTTTCGGTCTACAAATCCCATCATCCTTCACGAGTGGCTATGTGGCTAGAACAGAGCTGTAGGGCAATACATCTGGATGCCCACCAACTGTTCTGACTCACCAGGTAAGACCAATGTGTGACTTCTTGTTTCCTCAGATTATGAGTTGGTCACACAGACGTCTGAATACCAACCATACATGGCACTCCCTAATATTCCAGTTCCAGATTATTTTGGATATCCCCATAGCGACTTGTAATCACATGGTGATGCCACCCCTAATCCTCAGAAAAATGTTCAACATTACTGTGTCTCCTCCTCCAACATTCTCTCCTGAACGAATCAGGTACAGCAGGAGCAGCTAGTAACCAAGGTTTCAATAGAGCTCAGTTCCTAAAGCATAGTACAGATCAGTCCCACCACTGCTGCCACCAAAAAGGGTCCAGCCACAAGTAAATCCTTACTGTGAGGTAAAATGATGTCCTTGCATTTTCCAAGGGACTTCTACAGTAGGGTGAACTGCATTCTTAATGAGTCTAATCAGATTAACATTACAATTCAATCCCTTGTGTGGAAACAATGCAAAACCAAATTTAGCAACCTGAGTTTATGCCACATTACCCTGGGTAGCTCTGA
Source organism: Varanus komodoensis (assembly GCF_004798865.1). NCBI lineage: Eukaryota > Metazoa > Chordata > Lepidosauria > Squamata > Varanidae > Varanus > Varanus komodoensis. Next base: position 21,624,446 of record NW_025335798.1, read on the forward strand.
CTTTCACCCATAGTACCAGGCTAAAAGAGTGTCTCTTTGATCCAGCTGAATGGAGATGTTAACAACTATCAAGTTTCTCTTCATCCAGTCAGCCACAGGTTCAGATAAACTGGCAAATCTGCTTTTGGTTACCCCCCCTGCCCCTAACAGAAAATATTGTTGTTGTCCACCATTCCCAAAAGGAAAGATGTTATTTGGACTACATGTGATGGAAGGGGAGGGGGCGTGTTTGAGAGCTGATTTCATTTACTGTAAAAAAAAAAAGCCCTCAAATGCTGCAAAGTTACCTGACTCAGCTGCTTGTAGAAATCAAATTCAGTCAGAGATAACAGCTAATCATTTGTCACAGTAAGAAGCAATTCCCTGAAATCGGAAGGGAAAACCTGCCGCTTCAATCCTCAGGTCTGTCAGATTGCTAGAAATTACATTCTGCTCTGACTAACCTCTGCACTTGGATTGCTAACAACAAGCAGTCTGGTCTATCAAAAGAGAATATCATACAACCAGGAACAGCTTTTGATTTGTTCTATTCCAATAACCTGAGAAAAAGTTTATGGACATGCTTTGCTGCCTAGACCTCAATTTTCACCAACCTGCATTTGGTTTTGAATTTATGGCTTCATGTACTCGGAGAGTAATGTGGGTAAAATTTACAGGTTGATTATCTACAACTGCATAGTAAGAAAATTAGAGCTGATTTTATAACTGCACAACAGATATTTGGTCTTTGATACTTGAGGAAGGACATGCAGTTTGGAAATCTCAATTAAAGTGCCATATAGATATTTGATGAACTTTTATGTGGTGGAAATCTTTCAAAATGCAATTTATATTCTTTTGCCGTATTCTCCATGAGTAAATTAAACGTATATCCTTCTAAATAAACACTATTTGTGCAGCAGTCATGTTATAAGTTTAATAAAAAATGATGTATTACCCCTGTTTGTAAGATTTATAATTCACATGACAGTAGAGAGACCAGGAGCTGAGCCACAATGCATTTTCTATACTTAACTCTGTTATCTATGGTACAAGGATGCTTACAGCACAGGGGAGGGGGCAGAGAAGGGAGGGAGAAAAAAGGAGACCCAGCACATGAATGTATTTTGGAATGGTGGGGGGTGGGAGGAAGAACTCCATTTCTTATCATTAGACAAATTTCTCTGAAAGAAAAAAGAACAGTGGCTGTTATAATTTAGTGTGTGCACCTCCTTACCCAGGAGGCTAACACTATTAGCAAAACAAGTTTAGACAAATCTATTCATTCTAGTTTATTAGCAGGTAATGAAAAGGTGTAAGTTAAAGTGTGAAATGACTCCGTGTATTTTGAAAACAATATTTCAGAAAACAGCTTTATGCAGCCAGGTCTCTTTATATTATGGTTACATGCAGTACATTTCTTTCTTAATAATGCAAACTGGTAGTTTTCAGTTGGTGATATAGGCTAAGCAAAGAAATTAGCTTCATGATAACAGAAAACTGCCTGTCAGCATTATGCTTTTATTTCTCCCCTACTTCCTTCAAGGGCTGTTCACAAGACCCCAAACTGAGCTTTTCTATTAGTTTGCTCATATATTTTGCTTTGCTTGATCTGAATGCTATGCGTGTAAGTGGGAAACAAGTTTAGCAAAAGCACAAACATCCCATGCCAAACTGTGTGAGAAAATCTACACAAACATTTAAGAAGGCTGACAAACAAGGTGAACTCATGCACACAACAAAGTTTGCCATGCAACAAAACAGTTTTCATAGCTTGTGACCAGGGAAACACCAACATGCACTCATGATAATTAGCCCAGGAATAAGCATAGCCCAAAGTTTTTAAGGGTTTTTTTAAAAAAAGATAAACTCATTTTTGTCTGATGCATTTTTGTCTGACATCTGATACATTCAGCTTCTCTGACATGAGAAACATAAAGGAGCAAATGTGTTTTAACCCGAGCACAGAAATAAACATCTTTTATAATATAAGCATGATGAACATAATATAAACACAAATAAACATGATAAAGGGCTAAGACTTTTTTAAAGTTAGCAACTTGCCTTTCCAGAACTGCATCACTCTCAAGTTCTGAGAAATGGACTATTTATTTGGCACGCATATACACACACATAAAAGAGATAAACAAAAACCCTGTCAAAACCAGCTTGGATGGTCAGGTTAAATAAATGTGTATTTTGGGAACCCTAAAAACTTCGGAAAGGTATAATCTGTTACCAGATGTCCTGACAAGAATTACTCATTGCCTTCATAAAAGCCATTTGCACATAAGCAGTACTTAAAGAGTGGGGAGGTGGAAAGACAATGGGGTTCTGTTCGTTTTGCAGCATTTTTCTCATATTGGGCAGGAAGTAGAAGAGCCCTGCAAGGCAAGTGTGGCAAGTCCTACCTCACAGCAGCACTTAAGCAATTCTACTTCCTCAGGCGTTCCTGTTCTTTGAGAGAAGTGCAGAGCTGAGATGCAGCCAACCACACAACTGGATTCAGAGCAGGAATAGACAAATTAAATCAGTCTGTAATTATGATACCTAACCCCTAAGACCATGTGGGGAATTTCAGGAAAAGGACAACACACACACCTCTTCACTGGCCAAGGAGATAAGAGGAAATGTGATCATTCCCTGAGCCAACATAATACACATAGGCCTAGCTATGTTGAGTGATGGGGTGGAAAATCAATAGGTGCTAAAGGGCTTCCTGTGTACCTACCTTGGGAACGTTATATAAATACGGTAATGTCTAAGCCACCCAGAGAGCTTCGGCTGGGGGGTGGTATAGAAATGGAGTGCGTAAATAGATACATAATTGTCTGTGAGCCTCCAGTTATTTTACCTGTACCCACAAGGTTGGGCTGAGCCTTCCTGTCCTCTGGTGTGGTGCTCCAGCTCCACTGGTGGAGAAATGGTCTTGATACCTGTGTCACCTCACGGACACTATGGATCCGGCCACAGCCTCGAACACAGCGCTGATTATGCCACTTCCAATGCAACGCAACAGATCCATGTCAAGACCGTGCACTGGGTTTAGTAGCTCAGGCTTAGTAAAAGATGTTTACAAGTTCCTGAAACACAGAGCAAACTCTGCCCCTGCTCTAGCTGAACTTTCATGAGATTTTGCTGGATGCAATGATGGTAGTTTTATCTGTGGAATAATTGTTTTCAACTGTCACTTTTTGGGAGCATTTTGTAAAATGTAAGACTATTCATGCTCCTTGACAATGTATCCATTTGCATAGATCAACTTCTTTTGGTGACTTTTGTGTAGAACAAATACAGCCAGTTTCCTTAGTTATACTTGTTACAGTCATTCTGCATTCATAACTGGAACAGAATCAGCCCTGCACATTCTCAAGTTGGCTTTGCAAATACTAGACATGTTTTGAAAACCTACTTTTTATTCCTATCAAGTATGTTTTGTATATTAAGCAGTTACAAAGACTATGAAGTTCACAGCAGGACATTTCAGACATTATGTGCCAACAAACCTGAATTTGCCATCGAGTGTATAATTGACAGGGAACTAGCTCACTGACTAGTATTCCTGATGCCTGTTGGTATCTTGGTTTGGGACTCCCATAGTTTAAAAGTCTGTGGTGGACACCTAGAAATGTACAGGCCTTAATGATTCGAACATCAGAAACACAGCATTTATCTCCAAGAAGCACGATAGCATCTGTTTCTCTAAAATAATCTGGAAGCAAACATAACGTTTTCCCCAGAATCTTCGTGTGTGTTCAAAGATTACCCCCTCTGCCCTGCACCAGTAATAGAATGCATAAGCAAAGCAGAATATATAAAAAGAAATATCTTTAAAATAAAAATGGCCAAATACTGGGCTATTTATTGAGAACACACGTAATATTTACTGTCCTCACCCAGAGTTAGCTGTCAACTCTTTCTGGAGGGAAAAGGTACTATTCAGTGAAAGTTAGAGTATGACTCTCTGGCCCAGCGTTAATAAAAAATGTCAGCTGGAAGTAGGTTTAAAAAAATTGCTCCTTCTATATTTTTACAGTTGAGCTATAAATTCCTTATAAACAGAGATCATAATGAAAGTGCTGACACAACCTTTGCTATGGCATCAGGAACAGTTGCTGCAGTGTGTTACCTGTTTCTTGGACAGGAAAAATTCATATAGCTCCTGTGAAATATTAGTGCTTGCAAATTCCACTATACCATTTCATTTCTTTTTCTTTACATAAAGGACAGTTTGTGGAAATCTTTAGCTTTTGCTAGTCACCCAGAAGAACAGAGAAGATAAAATTCACAGTATTACCTTAGAGCAGAAGCATGACAAACCTCATCCCCATTCTACTGAAATATAAGTAGCTGGCCCCACTAGGAAAAGTCTGTATATTTTTTCTCAGGTTTAACTAAATAATGTATGCATACTTTTATTTTGGCATGATGAAGCAATTTTAGCCTTTAAAACCCACAACTACTCAAGAGGGAAAAGGTCTGGTTCCTGCAACTTAAATAATTTAAACATCCAGGTGGAAATGCTTTCAGCAGTTTCCTTTTTGGAGACAAAGGAAGAAGAGTTCAAAATTCTAAGACACCAAGAAGAGGGGAGAGAGAGAGGCAGGCAACCAGGCTATTTTCCTGTGGAAGGGAAAACTCTGTGAAAATGACCACACAGTCATTCAACAGAAAACAGTAATGTTGAAAAAAAAACTATGAAGAAAATGATTGGCCCTGGTATTATAACAAACATGTTTTCCTAAAACACAGTAAAAATAGCACTCTACTCTTTCACCCGAGTCATAGCTGGTTTGTATATGCTTAGGGGTTAGGCAGATGTTAGGGGTCACTAAAGAAGCTGTGTGAAAATGTGCGCTGCCAGCAGTCACTTTCTGAGTTTACAGAAACATGTATGACATATAAGGCATATCTTAGGGTTTTAAAACCAATGAGAAGTGAAAGGAAGTACCTAAACTGAACGATTATTTAACAGACAAGACATTGGCTACAGTTAAGGCAAAACTGTTAAACCGAACGGGAAATTTTGAAGCTTAGAATGGAGGTAGAAATGGCCCTTTGAGTCAGGGTCCTATCAGCCTATGTCAGGTTTCAATATGTGCCATAGGGAGAATTTGCCATCTCATTTGCAGATCTGTAATGACATGTTGTAAAAGAGCGTGGGACTGCAGCTGAAGCCCCTACAGTGGCCTTAGAGCAAAGCTTACAGCCTGAAATATTCCAGTGAAAATAAAATATATACAAATAAATTCCCTGAGAATTTCAGAGAGTCTAAAGAGCAGGGTGGAGGACTGAAAAGAAAGCAACACAAAGAAGCAAGCATCAAAGTGGGGGCAATAAATGGAAATTGAATCACTGTTTGACAAGAAGCAACTCAATACCTGTAACCTGTCATGAACTTTACATTCAATTGTCCATTATATTTTCCAATAACCAACCTACTGAATATGGAAATTTGACTGAAGATGGTTTGGAAAAAGAAGGGCAGCAATAGGATATGGGATTATCTGGGGGGTTTTTCTCCCTCACTAAGGCAGGGAGGCTTAGTCTCCAGAGAAAAAAAATGGGCCCTGAACTGTACCCTTCCCTGTCTATCCACTTCTATTCATTTTTGGCCCTCTGTGAACATCTCTTCACAGGTTTCGCGGCAAAGCAAGGTGGAAATTCCCACCATCTCTCCTGTCTGTGGGAAAAGCCCTCTAATAACAACACTGCGAAAGACACTCAGGTAACTTCCATGAAGCTCTTTGACTGTCAGTTTCACAATGACCTCCTGTGGGTCTAAACACCCTTGTCAATCCACCTTTAGAATGGTTTCCATAAGTAAAGGTGGTGTCAAACTAATTTTAAACACATAATTTTAAAAAGAGTGTGAAACAGGTTAAAGTGCTTTGAAGTGGATTATATAGCCTGGCCTTAGCAGGCTGTAACATGGGTCTTTGGAACCTCATTTCAGTGCCTAGAACAAAGTCAGTTGTCTCAGTGATCTCATTTAAAATCACTGAGTAGTAGAAATCAGCCCCACACATCCGCCCCTCACTGTTTTCATGCATAAAGGGGCTTCATTTTTCAGTTCTTGGCCTGTCAGCACAGCTGACGCACATGATTTGGGTTGTGGCAGCATGTTATGCTGCTTGTCCTGCTGACTTCCTGGGCTCAAGCATTGGTCTTAGCTACCTGGGTCGCTCCCAGGTAGAGCATTTCAGGAGCAGAGGAAAGTGCCTCCTTCATCAAGGCCATATGTGCAGCAGTGAATTTGCAATATATTTGCGTAAACCCTGCCAGGTCACAGAAATCGGCTTGTTAAAAGGTCTTATTTCTTCTCCGTATAAAATGCAAGTTTAAATTTTACAAAGAAGCCAAGAAAGCAGAAGTTAAATTGGACTGACTGCATTTCTGTTTCTCCTGTGTCAGTGGCAAGGTGAAAAGTGGGCAGGAGTGTTTCATAAGTACCAGCTGTGTGAGATTCATGAGACCCATTCCTCGTGTTTTACAGAAGCAAAGAATGTGGAAGTATGAACAGAACCCAAGCCTATGCATACTTGAGCAGGTTTATTCCAGTGGCCTTGTGCACATTTAACTCTGCTTAGGATCAAGCTATTCATTGTACTTCTACTTCCCCCATGTCTGGTGTAATGCTTGAACCATCTCTACATTATTTGAAAGAAATAACAAGAGACAAAATGGTAACATGGGTATGGTTTGAGTCTCTAAACATCATTTTTACATAATCAGGAAAAGGTGTCCCAATCTTTAAAAATGGTCACTTGTCTCCAACTGGACAAACATTAAATCCCAAGCACTAGACAGTGCAATCCTAAATTCCAGCTCTCGTTTCCTGGGAAGAACTGAGGATTAGGCAGAGGTGGACTGCCATGACCATGGACTGTGTCACTGCCAAGACTCCATGATACTCTAAGGGTAGGACAGAAATTATCTTGAATCCACCAACTCCAAAGCCCCTCTATTCCCTTGAAAAGTCCCAGGATCAGACACTTCACTTACATCAACCTAGAGTGATCATAGCAATTTCCCCCACCAATTGCAAGCAATGAAAGAATGCTTAACAACAAACTAAGCATACCATAAGGATAAACAGAAACAACCACCAAAACAACACTGATTCCAACCCTTCTGCTCCAGCCAACACATGTTGGCAGGGCTTTGGATGAGCCTCCCCTGACCCTATTTTGGAATGTTCTGCTGCCTCTGGAAAATCCATACCTTCCACTGATACAGACATCTTGTATGTAAATGTACTTGAGGAGGCTTACTATGCATATTATTTCTAGGATTCTCACAAGCGTTCACAACCCATTAGAATGGGAGTCTTTTAGGGCTGAGTTACTTTCAACATGAACCAGACGTTCTCTCAGAAGAAACTTCTGCTAGGACCTCCTCTGAGTATTATCAGGCAATTTTTAAAATTTATTTATTTGGCAGGGCACTCTGAACTATCTTGGCTGAAGGAGAAGCTAACATCACCAAGGAGGCAGAATTAGTAAAGTCCTTGGGTGAGGGAAGGAATGGGAAAATGCGATGAAAAGATAGGGTTTCTGTGTGCCCCTCATGGGCTTTTAGGGCACAGTCCTGGATACATTTATTTATTTATTTATTTATTTATTTATTTATTAATTAAAACATTTCTATGCCGCCCCATTCGCTGAATCCTCGGGGCGGCTCACAACATAAAGTTAAAATACAAAAAATAATAATATAAAATAAGTCGCCCTGGCCAATTTAGACAGAAAAGAAGAGCTATGACTCCCAGCATGCCCCAGCCAACGTTCTGGCATATTGTCTAAATTTATTGCTTACAGTTAAGTATCATACTGCCTAATTGTATTGCTCCAATGTGTTATTGTATTTTTATGGGATATGTATTCTTTGTTCTATTGTAAGCCATCCAGAGAGCCCTAAGGGATATGGGGCAGCATACAAATGTAATAAATGAAATGAAATTTAAATAAATGAAATGTTTATAGATTGCACGTTTATTATGCTTTCCCCAAAGAAAATGGAAAAATGGGCAATTTTGGATTATGCTGTAATTTCTTTTATAATGATACATTAAATGTTTAAGATAAGGTGTTCATATATCGCTACCCAGCTCCATTTTGCTTGGAACACCAAGTCATGCTATTTCTAACATGTCAAGAAAATGTGTATAAAGAGCTGTGTTTGTTCTGGTTAAATGTTGTAGAAGTCAAGGAATGTGGTTCTAAAACCACAAGAGATGGAATGACATGTGGATTATCTCAGTGTTTTAAAAAAAGAATTAGACTTCACCATTAGGAAATGCTGCCTCACTTATAAAACCTTTAACTGCTGCCACAGATAAAATGTTTTCCCCCACCTCATCCTAATGGCTTCGACATTTCCAGAAACGTTTCGCATCTAGGCAGAATACTTATGGTTCAAAATTTTCCTTGTTTTATGCTGGTAAAGAATACTGACTGTCTTAGAATACTAGGCAAGCTCTTGTTGTGATCGAGTCATGACCCATTCTTTTTGGAAGATCCAAGCTTGCATTAGAACACAGATGCAGAAGATGAAGTGAGTTGTTAACGACAATCAAGGTCTTTGGGGTGGAAAGGAACTGGACAAGCGGGGGAAGCTTTTCACTGAACCTGACTTGCCTTCCTCCCAAAGTTGCATCTCCTCCTCCACCTGACCTCACCAGTTCCAACCTCATCCCTAGGTGTCAGAAACAATTTAAATTCACACCAAAATAAAACATTGTTTCTTTCCTTTATGCTATATGGGTAATAGTTTATTATTGCCCTGTATCATTATTTTAGTGTCACGGCAGCGTCAGTATTTTAACTACTGTTATTCACTTCAAGGATCATTGGTTGAAAACAGGATAAAATGGAAAATAACATTAATTTAGCCATGTGCATGTGTTTGCACTATAGAAAATGTCATCTATACATTTTATAGATGTCTAAGACACCCGGAAAGAAATAACCTTTTTTCCCTAACACCCCACATCTCATTGTGAATAACTGAAGGTAACCTGGCAGAATCCACCTACTGCCAGCGCATAGGCTCCTATAAATAATCACAATAGCAATGATGCTAATGAACAATATTCCAAACATGACAAAACTAGGTTTTAGCTTTTGCTATAGGGTGTATGTGCAAGTACATGGGTCAGCAACACAACACAAGCCAAGGGCCTAAATGCACTATTCCCTTGTCTGAGTTCTTCTCTAAACAACTGGGAGTTGTATTCCTCTTTTGTCAGGAAAGTAACAACAGAGGAGTGGCACAGGCAGCTTCTCTTGCGGCCAAATTAGATTTGGTGTGAAATGTGTGCTCCTTCAATCTGCACACTTGAAGGATGCAAAAAAATCAAAACGGCAGGCTTCTAGGGAGAAGTGGCTAATTATTGGGATTACAGCAGGTGGGAGGAAGAGTTGAACCCTTCCATCCCATGCCACAATCCCAAAGAACTGCTTACCTTTACAGCTGTCATTTCCTGTGGAAGGAAATTCTCCCCTGGTGCCAATGGGAGATTTCTTCTCAGTGCAGGAATGATTTTCATTAAGAGGGATGCAGAGGAGAAAATCGTCAAGCTCCTCCTTTTACCTGCTGTAATCCTGATATTTATCAGTATCCCCTTGCAGCTGCAATTTATGTTTTTAATGCATAGATTAAATGCAGATGCATTTATAGTGCAATCCTATGCATTTCTACTCACTTCTGTTCAATTCAAGTTCTGTTGAATTATCCATTTACTCCCAAGTAAGCATGCATAGGATTATGTCACATCTGACCCTCAGAGACAATGTCTGGCCAAGAATTTTCTTCATTTGAATAGGTTTTGCTTCCTACCAATATTGCCTAGGATTATTTTACCCAATTTTATTCTGAGTTCTCCTCTGAACCCTACAGCTGCACACCTGATTGAAAACTTTTTTTTAAAAAAAATATAATTTAGTCTGAAGTGTATTAATAGGACACTTTGATTAAAAAAGAATTAACTCCATAATCCTACTAGTTATACTTCTAACAATATTATTTTAAGACAATTAATTCATATTTTAAAATAATGAAATTACTAGCATAAGACGCTAAACTTCTTTAGTATATTAAATCAGGCAGATTGCTTCTCTCCTTCTAATTATGAATGTAGCAGTTACAAAAGAAACTGTCATTTTGATGGAGTAAAAGACAATCTGTCTGCCAAAAATGTCCAACCATAATTCTTTTTTTTTAAGTCATCTGCATGAAGAACATGCTACTTTCTTTGATGTACTGTCTCATTGGAAACCTAATTTGCTTTCAACCTCGAAGACAACACACGGCATAAGTTTGTGTGACTAATTTTCTTGGAAATACGAGTAATTAGAATAAGGGACCATCTCTACAGCAAGGGATGGACAGTATTTAAAATTCATACTAACATTACATTGCAAGCTATTTTCTTTCGTCCTTTGAGCAGCACACTACAAAAGAGAGCTGGAAAGACAGAGACACACATGCAAGGTTCTGCACAGGCAGAAGAAAGAACATCAGCCTACATGTAAATGGTGAACTACTACCACGAAGTACAGAAAGGTTTATTACCTGAGGTGAGCACTCCCAGGGCTGCTGGAGTATAAAAGCATTAGGCATATGTTCTAAGCAAGTCATAAAAATCAATAAACAGGAACCCCCACCTGTGCTATGGCCCCAGTGTTAGGTTTTATACATGTAGTAATAGTGCATATCAATTTTCACCACCCTTCTCGGGCTAGCCTATTCCAAGATCTGCAGCCACCGGAGGGATTTCTAGAGCAACACCATTCATTCCACAGAGTTGTCCAGATGCCAGCTCCATTGCATCATTGTCAGTTTTATTCTATCTACAACTGGACAAGGCTGCAGCCCCAAGCTCCTATCCACCCACTCAGTCCTGGAACAATTGGAAACTGTGTTCTACTGCTTAAAGAGTTTACAAGCCCTCTGAAAGAAAACAGAACAGTTGCATATTAATGCGTGCGACAAACTCCCTGAAAGATCACATAATGTGGGGTGGGGGGGGGCTGAAGGGAGGGGAAGTGCAATGAATATGAGATGCTGTCCAGCTGCTATGGACTACATATTGGCCCAGGGGTTTGAAAATAAATTTGTGATAAACATCAATATTCCAAATGTATCGAGTTTCTACAGCAACTGGGCTCTCTAATTGCCATGAAGTATAGCTAGCAAGGGTCACCAGTTGTTACACTGATGTAGTGGTATTTGCTAAAATCAAAGTCTGCAGAGGCAGTATCTCTGCCAGGTTACAAAAATAACTACTAAATCACACTTATGTTATAATTAAAGAGAATGCCCCCAATAAGGCAGGAAAGAGTGTGAGCATAAACCTTTGCCATATATCTTTTTGCTGTTCATTAATCTATGGAAATAAGGGTGGCAGGTTTATTTAAATACCATGGGAACCACGGAAATTAGTTACTTTTCTTTTTTTAAAAATCGGGAAACTGTGAGAGATTCTTCATTTTATGGCCATTTTTCTGTTGTTCTTTAAAAAAATCCCCAAGGCTTCCAATTACGATTCAGAGATGACCATTGCTCGTTTTGGCCAGTAATGAGAAACATTTGAGTGTGAGAGCTTTGACAGTGAAATAAGCATGATCCGAGCACAGTTTCATTTTATGGAAGAGAGAGGGGAGAGTAAAGCTCCAGAATGGCTACAGTTTTAATAGAGCAGAGGAAAGGAAGGCCCTTGCCTCTGACCCTCCGCCTTCCTCTCCGCCAAGGCATTAAAAACAAGTGGCAAGGACCGTTATCTATCAGAGGTGCTCTCTGATAGGACTCACACTGCGGAAGTACCAGTTGTGAGTACTTAAAGCCACATTGCTCAGGAGCATAAAAATAGAATAAAGTTGAGCAGCAAATGGGAAATTATGATATAACTCAAGCGCAGCAAGAAGAAACAGGAATAACCAGACCGCTCTGCAGACGCCACAGCCCTACTGCCACTCCCTCACTGGGCCTCCCAAGGCACAGGCAACTGGCAATGGGCACCTTCCACGGAGGAGTAACGATCCCTGAGGAGCTGGAACATTCAGTGGCTTCTTCTGGGGCAAACCTCGTGTGAAACCTTGAGACATTTTAGGCAATAGGAACCAAGCAAGACACAGCTGAAGTTGTGAACAGCTGGCATTCAATAGATAATTTAAGGGAAAGTGACCCTTCTGCATCATTTTTAACTAAGTAACTGTCAGGCTCCATTACTTCCAATAGGGAGGGCCATTGAGGAGGTAGTTTTATGCGAGAATACTGCCTTAGTGCAGGTTTCAAAACTGTTTTAGCTTTTATAGCTGGTATAGCTTTTTTGAAAGGCCAAGGTTTGAGAAAACATGGAGAGATCTAGTGCAGGTTTGGAATCCATTATTGAAAAAGGAAACACAGATTATTTGAGAATATATCCAGAAACAGAAATAACTTACTGACAAATTTTTTAAAAAGCTTATGCAAGCATCTTCCTTACCCAGAAGAATATATGTTTAAGGATCTCTGTTTGGACATAATTGAAGTTATACCTAGCAGAGGCTGTAAAATGCTATGGTAATAAAATGCAAAGCCTTGTTGCTAAGTTAACAGGAGAAAAATGTAACTTGAGGAAGGAGAAAGGGAGAAGGGCCTAGGATGATGTGAAAGGTGTGTGCATGCAAGAGGAGTGTCTGGGTCTAGAAAGCAATGCCATGTTTCACATAATTCGTGTTCCAATCTATCATTGCAAACAACCACCCTAAAGCCTAGTCTTGCTAGATGTCATAATAACATCATTCTATTGACATCATGGCTACTGTTTTATACAGGGCTACAAAAGCTCAGTGTTGCCCTGTCTCAAAATGACACAGATGTCTTGCATAGGCTCAAGGAGATAAATTAGAAATTATTTAACAGCTTTGGAGTGGAATCAAACACACTTAAGCCACATGCTGATAAAGCTACAGTTAAGTGATTATTATCATTAGATTCATGTCAGATATGTTACAAAGATGGGTTTTACCCTATCCCTCAAACAGAATGATTTGAAGACTATCAAGAAGAGTGCTTTGGTGCACAGAATCTTTTGTGTTGAAGCAGACAAGGAAACTGTTGTGAGCTGTAGCCAACTTTACCTTTTCAGTCTAACAAATCATGATTTTGTAGAAAATGAATCCTGAATATGATTGTCAAGACAGCTCCTGTTGCTCAGACAAGAGATTCCTGCAGTAAGATTTGGCACTTTATTGCTAAACAAAATGTATGGAGAGTAATATCCACAAAAGAGAGGTAATATGCATTGGGTTTCATGGAATGTTCCTTCACAAAGGTCATATTTCATAATTTTAATTTTGTTACTTCTCCCTCTTTTGTTGATTGGACAGAAGAAGTGTATGGTGCTAGCAAAAGTAAACATAGCTTTATTACACCAGTTATAAAAATGTGTATCCTGTCTTTCTATAAAATATCCAAGACTGCTTACAATAAAAAGATAAAACAATATGTAATTATAAAAATTAAAATTGTACAAACCAAAACTTGCCAACCATACTAAAATGGCAGTAACAGGCTTTTAAGAAATGGTTTAAAGGATGGTATTTAGTATCCTATTTTGCACTGTCTTCTTCGACAGCTAAAGAAAGCACAGATAGGGCCAGACAGATGTCTCCTGGAAGGCTCTTCCAAAGCATGGACATCATGATGACCAAAAAGACAGGAATGCACACACTGTTTTTCTGACAGTCAGAAGAATCACCATATGGCTGCAGAAGAGGAACAAAATTCTCATGTAGAACATGAGTCACCTTGGTTGCAGGTATTTAGGCCTTTAAAGTCCTAAACCATTTCATTTGTACTCAAAAGTAAATTAGTGTTCCAGGGTTATCTGATACACAGTTCATGTGATAGAATACAGCCAATAGGCCCCAGTCAGAACACTGGCAAGTTCATTTGGAACCAGTGTAAGCTTCCAAACTATCTTCAAGAGCAACCCCTTGCAAAGTATATTGCAGTAGTCTAATCTGGAACGAACTATGGGATAAAAGACTGAAGTCCATTGTTTTAGTGAGGCTTATAGATTTCACTGCCTGATCCAAAACATGTTAGGCAGAACATATCCTACTGAGTTTAATCGTTTTACTTCCTAGTCAGGATACTTAGGAACAGGTTTAGGTGAAATGAATCAGACTGCCAGCTCAAATTCCCTTTACTTAAAGCTGTCACAGAGTCTCCTCAGCCTCTTTATAGATGGTTCTCCAACATTAAGAGATAATGTGGCAATAGGTAAGTCCACATTTAATACCTGTCCATATTAGGTGAGTCCATTGTATGCCTGAGCCAAATCTTATCTTGACTCTATATAGCAAAGAGGTAAGATCTCGTTGCCATGGCACACAACAGTAACACTTTGCAGGTGGAACAATCCCACTGCATCAACTGCGGGGAGACATTATCTAAGGTGACTAAGCTTAGCTGACTTCTGCCTTGGGACAAGGTATCATTTAAAGAAATATTTTGCCTAATACTGACTTCCTTGTAAATCAAAGAAAACTAATTTGACAACAAAACCTAGCACATACAGGTATGTAGAATGTTCTTTACAACTCACTAGATTACAGTCATTAGCCCAGCTATAAAAAGATTTAAATACTAATGTATTTTTAATTTGTTTTACATCTTAAACAAGTAATCAATGTACCATAATAAACATAATTGTTTATTTGGCATTTGTCCATTTATTTGGTCCATTTTGTCAGCTCTAGCAAACACATCAATAAAATTCAGTAACCACAACACACAAATAGGAAGCACCATCAAAACCTTCTGCAGTATGCATAATGTATTGAATTCCTCAGATGGTACCACTGTGGACAGAGGAAGACTTCAGAAGTTTACCCCATTGTTTTCTCATGTAAGTTTCAAGCAGGGTTTTGACATACCATGATTCACACGGCAAGCTTGCTGCTGCTGCTGCTGCATTGCATTGCATTTATATCCCACCTTTTCCCCTCTTGTGAGGAACCCAAGGCAGCTCACAAGGTTCTCCATCTCTCCATTTTATCCTCTCAACAACAACCCTGTAAGGTGGGTTCAGCTGAGAGTGAGTGACTGGCCCCAAATTGCCCATTAGGTTTCACAGATGAATGGAGACTAGAACCTGCATCTCCCAGGTCTCCAGCCCAACAACTCAGCCATGTGAAAAGTCTACATATGCCTGTTGCTTGAATGTTCTAGTGGATATTTCTGCAGATAGCAGGTATCCAGTGATTGAGCAGAGTGGCTCTTAAACTGCAAATGATCTTCTAGTTTCAAGTACCTGTGGGGAGTAGGGGGATTAATGAAGTACTAAACACAGTTGCCTTTGATAAGTTTGTTGATAAGTCAGAGGGTCACTTTTCAAAAGCAAATATGTACAGAATCAAGGAATACTGGTGTAATGGAGAAGTTCTGCTAGATAATAAAGATGCCCTTTAGCTTTTCCAGAGAGTGATCCTTAGCAGGTTTTGTTTCTTGGGTGGGCTCCAGCTTTATTTGCAAGGTTTCCATGTTACCTCAGCCTGTTAAGGCCCACTTCACACTAAGCAGTAATACTGTAGGTGGGCGACTGACTGCCTCATTTCCATTCACGGAGAAAATGAGCATGTGCCAGGATACCTTTCTCCTTGATGCACTACTTTTTGGACTGCATGTTTCATGAGTTAGCATTCCACCCTGTGGGCCCTGAAGTGCTGCATTTGAGACACAGGTTCCCATCTTGGTGAGGACCAGGCATAAATGACCAAGTCCTAAGTAAAAGCCCAAGATGTCTGTTCTCCCTTCAGCCTATGATGGCCATGAGGCATCCTTTGCATAAGCAGATGGCAGAGCCATGCATTAGGAACTGCAATTGTGTGACAGTGCCCCCCCTGATTAAGGAATATCTGGATCCTAATAAACCTGCTTTAAAACTGGTCAGATATTTTTTAACTGGAGAAAGGCTAAAAAAGACTTTAAAAGTGGATGGCTACCTGCCATCCTCAGCCTAATATTCTCTCTGTCTCTCTCTGCCTAATTTTGAAAGCTTCCTGCATGTGATCAGTTCAGACGTCTGGCTAGGGAGAACTGTCCTGCTTCTGGTAGCCCACTTAGCAGAAGAAGAGAAAGAAAAGGCAGTGGTGAAAGAGAAATAGAAGAGGAGTGACCTACCCAGCTGTTGGTTATGGTTCTGCCCGCCACTGGCTTTGGCACTGCTGTCTGTGGCCTTGCCCACCACCCACAGGCAACCCACAACAAATTACCCATGAGGTTAATGTGGCCCTTGACAGAAACAAGGTTGCCCACTACTGCTTTAAAGGAACCATTTGCCAATGCCACTAATGCTATTAGCTTCTGCACTGGTGACCTGAAACATCCCTAAAAGAAAAGCAAGCTCCTAAAGAGAAACCAGACAGCTTGGTAATTCCATCTGACACCACTACTAGTTGAGTCTCAAGGGGACCATACAAAATTACTTCTAGCTGGTCAGTTGATTCTCCATGAGGAAACAAAAGGTAGGAAAGGGCAGCATCTGAGAAGTGGAAACTTCCTGTGCAGCCCCCTTTGTCACTCGAGGAAAATACATTGCAATTACTGAAATATAAGCAACACAGAGAGGCCAAAATGGGATCCTCCTTTGATGTGTTAGAAAATATGTGAAAATGTGAATAAAAGGTAACTTATTCAGTGTCAGCCTTACATATTTATAGTTTAAAAATTAGTCAAAGTTTATGTCCTGAGGTTGCACCTACAGGAAGCCAGATGTGTGCCTTCTGCATGTGACCTAAGACAAGCCTGAAGCAAAAACTAGATAATTTCTCGCTCATACTCTACACCGTCGATTGCGGCGGCTTTCTGAGGTGAGAGAAACTGACAGCACTAACTCTCCAGGGCAGAACTTTCCAGTCAAGTGGATCAACGGACTGAAAATCTCTTATGAATAGTCATTAGGCCTTCATTACAAACCCCTCACAACCCAGTTCTCTTTTCGCAACCAAATGCCTTTTGTCATCTTCACAAGGTGCATCATTTAATTACCAATTGATTTCTTTATATATGACAACATGTCAGATAGCAAAATACAGTGTATCTCCCTTAGGGGAAGAAGTCTGTTAACTATCAGCATGCCAGATTACTGAATTTAGCTATAAGACAGTTATTCCCCCTACTGTGCCTTTTAAAAACTAGCAGCTCAAACCTCCCAAGTTTTCTGTTTTAAAATTAAAAGTACTAAAGTGTGTGTGCATGGAGGGGAGACAAACACCAGGAAGTTGGCCAAAGCTGGAAAATGTCAGGAGATGATGGATCATAGCGTCTTTCAAAGCAAACAAAAAATCCCGGATAAGCTCCATTTTTTAGCTATGCTGCCCTACAAATGCATGTGTATGTGTTTATGTCTATATGCACACTTGTTGGCATCTATGCACTTGTAGCCACACAGAAGGTCTTGAACACATCAAACCATTGTTCGCACTGAGCATTAGTTCAGCTTCTGACTTTGCTTGCACACTGAATCTTCCCTTTCACAACTGTCGCCTGATAATCGAGCCAGTGCCGTATTAATAAGCTGGATAATAAGGGAATTTCAGAAATGTACAGGACTATTATACCGTAACAATAAAACCTCAAACCGAGTAAACCAGAGCAGCACTGAAGGTAGGCGTTGGAAAAGAATGAAACCAGTGTTGCAGTAATGCCCTCCATTGTACGCCAGTGTAAATGCCTGCTTCTTTCATACACAGAAGCCACATTACATGAGTCCGAAATGTTCTCAGAGCATCACTGTGACTGGTTGTGATAGAACCTGGCACGGGCAAGCACTGAAAGCTGACATTATACTGTAGGATGTGCTGCAGGTGTGCGGGCCCGCAAACGTGCTCTAATTACATATTTTCCTGCAGAGCAACAATTAAGGTCGCCAAAATAATTGCCAGTTTCTTAATCCCTCTCTAAGAAGACTGACATAAGGAACGGTTTATTTTTCTCTGGTTATTTGGAAAGCATTCCTCAAGATTTTGGTTCCTCCATCACGCTTCATCAAAACCTAATTCTTAGGTTCCAGTGTGTGATTATACCCATTGTTGTTGTTTTTCCTCCCTCTTAAAGCCTCTGTGAATCCGACTGCAACTGCAATCGTGAAGAAAAATGTGGAGCGCCTAATATGGCACACTGTTCTGACATTTCCTCTGGTAAAGCTGGTACATATTTTGCCTGCTGTTTCTATATTTGGAAATCTGATGCATGTTTGCAGTGGACACATCACAGCTTTACAAGACTTCTTAGGGTTGGCCCTTAACACTGTGAGTCCGAGAGAATTCTCAGGTATTATCCATGGCCAGACCTGGGCTTCTCTGCAGCAAGTATATTTCATTAACCTTAGCATCCCTATTTCTCACAACCATTAAGCCTTGGTCTCCTGTGGGCTGCATCACAGTGAATTCTTTCTTCGACAGCAAAACAAGTAAAAAGACCTGAAACAAGCAATGCAAGCCAAAAGGAGTGTGTCTAGTAGCTTGTAAATGCACAATATGTTTGTGGCACCACATATGCTAGCACCAAACATACTGTACCTTATACTTCTCTATACATTCCTCTTGTTAAACTAGTTCAGTGGAACACACTGAAGTCAAATTCACCATTGCTACTTGTGGACACAGCTCCATATAGCTGGACCAGCTGACCAATAATAAAACTGACACCCTAAGCACTGTCTGAACAGACTCTATAGCTCCAAAATCCACTGAAAAAGGTAGGAGCCTCCTAGCAAACATTGCACTGGTCTCTAGCTCAAGCCTGGGAGCAGCAGTGACCTTCCTTATTCCATGGACCATTGGACCACTTCTCCCTAACATATTTTCCCTATGCTGTCTAAATGATGCACCCAGGAATGTAACATGTGAAAGCAACATACCTGGGTAAAATACAAGTATACCACAGCTGGCTGCTATTGAGTTGGGTTTGTACAACCCGTGCCGTGGGAGTAAGCTGCTCCCGTGAAGAATCCTTGCAGCCAGGCAAATACACAACCCTGTTATGGGGAGCTTCCACACCACCAACTTTCCAGCAGCTCACAGCACTCATCCACACTCTCAGCTTCTCTCCAGGTTAGACCAGGCAATCTCTGTTTGGTCTTATTTTCAAACCTAGTTCACTCTGATTTTTTATCACCTTCGATTCAATTTGCCAGTGATGACTGATCACATGCGCGGAGATTGAAGAGCAAATTAAATCTTTAGTTCAGTTTTCTGAACAGAGAGGCTTGCTTTAGACTTTCTTCAAAGAAAACATCATACAATTAAGAATGGCATGTATTCTATGGCAAGGCCTTTCTGAGCACTCAGAATCCTCTCCTGCGTTTGTAAATTTTCCTCACTTTCAGCCTTCCTTCCATAACTATGCAGAGTTCGGTGTCAGCTGCTTCTAGATCTACCTTAGAAAGTTTTCTACCTTTGGTTGTGTACACATACAGAGCCAACAGACAGGAGATCACTTTCGCCTTGCCCTTCTATGCCCTGCATCTGACAGCATGAATAGAAATATTAGGGTTTTGAAGCAAACAAACAAATGAATGAAGCAAATGAAAAGTTTATTTATATAATACTTGAAAGCACACAAAAGAAACGACATGAATCAGAATTGATTGTCCCTCACCCTACTCCCCACTTGCAGCTGGAGATTTTCCAGAATGAAATTGTCTACCTTGACATTAACTGTCCCATCTTCTCTGTGTGTGTTTAAAAATAAGGTGGGCAATTAAAAATAATTCATCTATGATATCCTTACAAGGGATATGTAGAAAGCTCTTTAGGAGAATTAAAGTTGATCCTAAAACAAAGATAAGGTAAAATCCGTATTCAGGGCTGGATAATGTTATGAGAGAGATATAATGCAGATGAGGGGAGGGGTCACGTGGGAAGGATTCTGCAAGCATAACTTTGCAGATTCTCAAAGCCAAGTATGAATGCAATGATTTTTTCCTTAGTTCACCTTCTAAACAGTATTTCAGTAGGTTTCCTTTCACACAGTGATATTTGTAATAAATGTTCTGCCTTTGTTTTAAAGTCAGTCCATAGAAAGATGACATCAGCTTAGCAAACAATAAAGTGCCTGTAATATTGTCTCTAGAGAGCTGTTACATTTACTTTGTAGCAGTAAAATTCAATTTTCAAAAAAACACTACATGAATGATGTTAGGTTATTAACCCTATCGCCACCATAAAACATCATCATTGTATGCTGAATGTAGGTCACTATCTAGAAGCCATAAGTTGCTTTTTTGTGAAATAATCCATTTAAGCTGCTTGCCTGGCCTACAGCCTGGGCTCTGTCTCTTTGGGGGTCTTTTGGGGGGGGTGGGGGGATATTCCAGCATTTACTGACAAGGTTTTTAATAAGGAAACACAGTGGTATTTGTATTTTCAGGTGCTTCTCCTTTCATACTTTCAGATTTCGACCCTTAGCCTCAAAAGCCTTGAAAACTCAATGACTGGAATGATCGTTTCAGTGCAAGGAAAGTGAGGTATTAGATCAACTTGTACTCCTGGGAGTTCGTACAGGCCTGTGCAAAGTAAATTTGGGAAATACACTAAAAGACACTGTGCATTATTGAGGCAATTTTGGGTCATTCACTTCTAATACACCCGCTTGGTAATTGATCCTGGACTTCTTAATTATTCCTGCAGGTTATATCACAATCAAGCCCCGAAGTCCAGAGTATGCAGGATTTTGCAGGAAAGAGGATTTGCATACCTGACAAAGCTACAAAAATATCGTCTGTACTTTTTTCTTCTTTCTGAAGTAAATGCCTCTGAAATGTATTAGTAAGCAAGGGGTTAACTAGTTAAACTTCTACAACCCCCCACAGTAACTCTCCAAAAGCTGACAATAAGTAAAAGAAGTGCTGGTTATCCATTTTTAAAGGGATGGGATTGGGTTTTCCAGAAGAAAAGGAAAGAGGATCAAACACCTCAAGGCAACAAAAGGTTGTGTCAGAGGGCCCTCAATCACAAACCTTCTTCAACAAGAGATCTTCCAACCTTCCAGAGCAGTTACCCAGGCAGCGGGGCTAAAACGTTCCCTGACATGAAAAGAACAAAAAACCAGGAACAGAGGTAGTTATTGTTATGCACACTTCTCTCTCTCTCTCTCTCTCTTTGTATTCAGGCTCCCCCCACCACCTCCACAAAACTTTTTTGCATAAGCTATGGCGGGGGGGGGGGGCGGGGAGGTAATAGCGGTGCTTTATTGAAAAGGCAACCTCCTTCCTACCTCCCTGGGCAGAGCTGTGAGGTGCACTTGCTGGGTTCTGCCTCAGAAACACCTGATGAATAGTGAGGAAAAGTTCAGCAGTGTGTGTGTGTGTTGAGGGGAATTCAGATTTTTTTTTTTTTAATAGAAGGAAGGAGGATAAAATGTTTAAATATGTCCCGAACACACACTGGATCACCCACCCCACTCTATTTTTGAAAAGGAGCTGAGTTGTCCATGCACGAAGAATGTAAATTATTTGCATTTACAGTGTCAGGTCTTGGAGGTATCTTAACAGCGTGGAAGAATTTTCCACTTAAATGTAAATTATTAACAAGCTGGAGTTTTCATTTGTTTTATCTCCTGATGGGCAATCTAAATAAATAAATGGCATAGTTTACAGGATTCACCACCCACTTTCCCTGCACTTGGAGGAACATATTTTATATACAAGCTACTTCGGCTTAACTAGAGGTGGCACATCAGATCTTTCATTCCTGCGCCACTTATCTTTGTCTCTGCACGTCTGAGAGGGCTTTTGCCCTCCCTTTACTAAAACAAATTTACCTCCAGTACTTCATCAAGTTTTGCTATGTAATATCACTAAATAAACATCACAGTGGTTTATTCATAAAAGATTCATCTTTCAAAATGTTCCAGCCCCTCCACCCCTCCTGGGTTTACCTATGTTCACAAATACGTAAGCCTTGTTAATGCGCCTTGGCTGGGGATTCATGCGAAGTGACCCTCCTTGAGGCAGGAGTGCCAGTGAAGAAGTGTATTATTTCAGCTGGGCAGAACAGCAAAGCTCTGGGATGATACTGATTGATTAAGACCAGATGGATAGCCACACATAGGTGCGACAAAAATAGAAACATATTGCAAACATCCCAAGTATTGAGGTTGGGGAGGTGCATGGATCCTGCCCTACCTTATCTGCCTCCTGACAGGTTCCAGAATTTAAGAATGTTAATGGCCACACTAACTTGTGTTCGCCTTTACTTTAGTGACACTAACCGAAATGAATCAGGCACGAAGTTATGTTTCAAAAATAAATCCAAGTCCCCTCCCCAATCCACACATGCTCCTCATCAAAAAATGACAGCTGGTGTGTTACTGGAGAGTGGGGGAGAACACTCTTATTTGCCCTCAAATCAATTCATTAGGGAAATGGAGCCCATTCTCCCCACTTTTACATTCATACGTACTGTATCTTCACAGACACACATTTTTTAAAAACCTAACAGCCAAAGCCCACATCCTCACCCTAAAATTAAACTTTCTGAAACCACAGAAAGGAATAGGAGCAAATTGGTGACCTCTGGTTTCGAAAAGAATGTTTCATTGATACCGTCTCGGCTTTTACGTTTATTGGTCATAAATTGACCAACTCTCTCTGTAATGCTTTAGTGGCTCTTCACAGAAAATAAAAGCTAATGGGCTGAATCCTGCTCACCTTACTCAGAGAACAGACCCAGGCGGGTGTGTAAGTGTGTGTGTGTGTGGGGGGGGGGTTCCTCTATCTCTGCCAGTTCATTGATGGAGACTATTGCTCTGCACAGCACTTTGCTTTTCAGTTCTTCAATACCTTGCATGTCACCAGCACCATTACCATCATCATCAAGTATTTTAATGTCATATGAAGGTAATATGGATTACGGGGGGGGGGAGAAAGAAAAAGTAGCACATAAGTAAAATAGCAGTATCTTACAACTTGGGATGGTATTTAGTATGTGTTGGGGTGGAGGGGGGTGCTGGAGGATGGAGCCATATAATATTTCAACCATTGCATAAACCAAAGTAACCAAAATCAAATCTGGTTCCCCCTTTAAGTTTGCAGTAACCAAAGTGGAACAGCAGAACAAGAGTTGTGTAACGTTATTGTGCAAGGGCAACAAACTGACCACTTTGCTTCATTCTAATGGTTTCTACATGTTCTTTTATGGATTCATTCTGATGATGTTGATGTGGTACTTTGGCCTTGACACTCCAGGGCCTTGCGCATGTGGTGGCGGCAGCAGCAGTTTACAGACATCCCAAATGCCGTGTTTAAATATGAAAAGATAATCTTTGTTTAAAATACACACACTTATAGCACAGTCCTCAGTTGTATCTCTTCTCAAGTCCTAAAGCATTTTTGAATATTAGCTACTTCATACCCGCTCTAGGAAAGCAGGGGGTAGGAGATCTTTGGAAGAAACAAGAGTTCTAGTTTTTCTCTTTCTCCTCTAAAACTTAAGTTCTTCACAGCAGGAAGCTCTAGTTCATGGTCTCCCCCATGGAGGCCTGAGCCTATTGCATACATGCTATAAACATCCTCAGGTTTCACAGACAAAGGCTTGTCCATAAAATCTTGACTGGCATTTTGTGAAACTCTCTCACACACAGGCGTCCTCACACTGGCCTAAGCAACTTGCGGTCTTAAGCATTTCTTTACATGTTATGGATAATTGACACACCTTTTCCCTGCATGCCCACAGAATCTAATCCTTCTAGAGAAGAACTTTGCTTCATCGGAAAGGTTAGAATCAACAAAAACTGCTTCATAGACTTCCCACCAAAATGTTTAGAACAGATTGAAGACTATCTAGAATTCTGCACAGAGAATGTGAACCGAAACCCAACAGCCTAAAGCAATAGATGAGGTAAACTGTGTTTGACATAAGCTGGTTCCAGCCTCCTCTGCCTATTTGCTGAGAAGCAAGTCTGCCCAGGCTCAGTGGGGCCTACTCCAGCCTAACCCTGCATATAACTGTAGCCTTGCAGCTTAATCCCATGCAGGTTTATTGAGAAATAAGCTTCCCTCTTTTCAGTGAGACTTGCTTCCATGAAAGTGTGTTTAGGATTGCAGCTTTGACACATTTTGTTCAAAATGAAATACTTCAGTTTAAAAAGATAGCTGCCAGAGAGTTTAAAGTGGTGGCATGCATATAACATACAAAGGAATGTATTGTAAAACACATTTACAATTGAATTGGCAAGTATGCCAACAAGAAAAACATGCCTTAAAAAAAGTCTGAGGAATGTTTGGCATAATGAGATGAAAATATTTGTCCAGTTTCCAAGCTGAAGATGACTTTATTTTCTTTACGTTACAACCCAGGTGACCACAGTTGTAAAGGCTTCCTTTCTCTTTACCCCAGCTGAGAGATAAAATTGGCTAATTTAAACAGGAATAACTATTGTCAGAAAGATCTTCTGGCTCAAATATTGTGTTTCACAAAGCTGAATCTGCCACCCTGGCTGGCATCTTGGAAGTTAAGGCTGAAAAAGGGAGACTTTTGTTTAAGACGAAGAAAAAAAACAGATGCTTCTTTAGGATTTTTTTTAAAAAATGAAGAGCCATTAATTATGTAATGGCAGCAATATGCTCAGGACATTACTTCTTGACATGGTCTATGGCTGTGCTTATTTATCTCATGTACATTTTAGGTTTTTCATAAGAAAGATACTTTTAATTTATCTGTTGAAATGCACAAGTGAGATAGCAACATAGTCTCTCTTCTTATCTGTACTTCACCACACCATATCAATTTCAAAAGTATGCACATTTTGTGAGGAGTTGGGGAGGGGCCATTTTCTCAATCATGTATTACCATCATTAGCTATCTATGCAGCCTGGCCCTTGGTCTGTTTACTCAGAAAGTAATCCCAATGAGTTCAATAGCCACTTATGGAGCAAGAAAGTGTAGGACTGCAGCTCTTGAACACTTTCTCCATGTATACATTCTGTTAATCAATGATCAAAATCCAAACAGATGCAAAGGCCCACGCAAGGCTCATACACAATGTTGTTGTCATGAACAACCTGGAGAATTTAAAAGTGAGGCAGGCAGTCACGTAGAAGAGGGCCTTTCCTGTGATCATACCCTGGTTTTGGAACGACCTGCACAGAGAGGCTCACCTGGCACAAAGTGAAGGTGTCTTAGTTTCCCAGGAGTTTTAGTCTTCCACATCTATATCAGGTCTAGATTTGTTTTAGACCTGTTACTGGTTTTTAAATCTTTGAATTGCAGCTGCATTTTATTTTTCTTTTATACTGTAGTCCTAACCCTTTTTCTGCTATACCTTCTTGTGTTGTAAATTATCATTTTAATGGCTGCAACTGTCCAGACAGCTTCGGCTACTGGGCAGTGAAGAAATATAATAAATAAATAAGACTTTTAGGGGTTGGAGGCCCGGAGGGTAGCAGGCAGTATTCAACTACCACCACTGAGGGGCAGCAAAAGAAGTGGGGAGCAGGTGTGCTTCTCTCCAAGGGAGAGGCCAGGAGGCAACAGTCCTGCCGGTGTCCTAGAAGAGAGCTGAAGAGCGGCAGGGCCATCAAGTCCAGCCCCCTGCTCTGCTTGCACTCATCCAGCTGCAGCCCGTGCCTTTCCAGCCTTAGCAGAGGCAAGGCAGCATGTGAGCTCAAGGGATAGCCATGTGGGCAGGCCATGCAGGGGCACCGCCAGTGCGTTACCAGCAGAGCCCTCTCCAGGAAGGCCAGGTACTCTTTCCCACTTGGCTTCGGGTCAGCCGAGAAGTCCTGAAGTATTTCATCCCACCACTTACTCTCCAGCTACATTGGCTGGGTTGCTAGTTTTAAAACACTGCCATGTTGAGTTTCAAAAGCATTTTGTCCTCAGGGACTCAGAGCTATGAAGCTGCCATCGCTGCTTTTTTTTGGGGGGAGGGGGTCAAAAACCCCTGTGCATCAATGCCAGTTGTCAGTTTTTGGGGAGAAGGTATTCCCACACAGAAAGATTGTATACTGACTGTGGAAGCAGAAGGTAGTGACTCTGGATTACTTGCTCAAGACTGTGATCCTAGAACAGCCTCCATGGTTCTTGGTGGACAAGGTGCATGTGTCTGTGCAGCGGAGCACAGAGATAACCACTTCTCTGGGAAATAGGAGCGCCTCCATTTTTAAACATAGTCCAGTGTTACTGCTGTGCCAGTAACTTCACTGATGTGAAATGGGGATGCAGCAACTTGTAGTTGTCTAATGTCAGTCCCATTTGTTGAAATGGGTTTACTCTGAGGAAGACTAACACTGGAGACAACCCAATATTGTCTTCACAAAGCTAGCTCATCCCACAAAAATAGAAAGAAAAAGTAATCTCAGATGGACTTTGTTCCACAGAAGTAAAAATTCTGTAACTCAGCCCCGAGTGGTACTAACTGCAAGAATAAAATGAATTCTTTCTATTCAGTAATCCCAGACAGATTTACTTGGAAGCAAGAGCTGCTTCTAGTGTTAGTTCCTTCAGTATGAATGGGCACACATGTGTTTTAATATCCATATAGGTCACATATTACAGAATCACGTATGCAGTCTATTCCTAGCTAAGATGCCTGTTTCCTCCATCAGTTTTAGAAGATTTGATGCATGCATCTTGAATGTAGTCCTTCCTATAAGCTATTTTGCATAGATCGGGGAGGGGGGGAGTAGAATCAGAAGTCATGCCAAAGCCTACTGATTCCTATGCAACTTTCCAACAAGTCAGAATGGTGTTTCATGGTGCAAATAAAGCAAGTTTTCCTGATTTCTGGTCCCTTTGCTTTGCCCAGTAAATACATCCTTGTATTACAAGACTGTGTTGACTCTGATAGTGAAGGACAAGAGCCAGGGCAGTGTCTGGGAAGAGGGACAGTGTGAGAACCCTGTTCAAACTAAGTACAAGAAAGTGTACTCTTCTTTTCCAATTTTTTGCATAAGAAATGAAAACTGGAAGTAGGACCTGAAATAGCTGCTAGTTACAGGGCATAGCATAGAGTCCTTATCTCCTCACATAATTACCATCAGTAGCAAGTCACATGAAAAAACCAACTGTTTGAATGCACCCCCTTGAGAGGCAATATTTATTTATTTATACTATTATTTTACTTATAATGAAAATTGTAGCCCTTACTCTAATTTATTGCTGAAATTGCAGTGCTATCAAAATCAGATCAGAAATTTTATTGCATGAATGCATGTGTAGCTGCATCTTACAAAGTTAAACATTCTGGCTCTATTTTAATGCGTTTATTATGGATTTTATGCTTGCTGTTGATCTGTTTCCTTAAACATCCCACACCCTTCACTGCCCTATGAGCGTACAGCATGCAGGCAGCATAGCAGCTCCCACATGTCTTTGTCTACACAAAGCAACTTTGTCTTCAGAGCTGTAAAGTTTTCCACAAGACAAGGCAGACTAAAATGCTTCACAGAGCTAAAGCGGATTCACGGAAGAAATTACAGTAAATCGCAAGCCATTTGTCGTGGCCCCACATTCCCATCACAGGAGTGGGCTCTTCACAGACACAATGCTCCCCTAACCTGACCATGCTTGCCCATATTGCATTGTGACACAACAGAAAGACAAGCTGGATAAGTCCTTGCAAAGGGGTGGACCCTCATGTTGAAACTTTGGCCTTGCTGTTATTAAAGCCATTAATGGTAAAGAACCATGGGAAACCTGCTTTCCCCCTTTAGTTTGTTATTGCCAGTAGGCACAGTCCAGCAAAGATTAGACATACTGAAATCATTGGTAATAAAGCCAACAATTAAATACTTAAGTGCCATTTATATTAATGGAACTTGATTGGAACTAACCCTTAGTGAAGTGGCTTCCATGCGGTATCGTATAGGCTAAGTACTACTAATAAATAAAAGGACATTATCAACCCAATGTACCTGAATCTATCTTTGGAAAATACATGTTTTTAAAAAGTAACTATTCTTTTTGGGCTACTCTTTGGGTGCTAAACAAGTTCCTCTAAATGCCATTTTCTCTCAATTAAGTGCATATTTTACTAGTTCCATTCTTTTAAAAATTAGGCTGTTTTCAAGTTTATGAGAACAGATACTGTTACAGCCTTCAGCAAATCTCATAAGGCTTCTCCATCAACTTGGATAAGTTCTAGCGCATGAGTATCTGTGTTTTACTTGGATATACCTCAGCAAAGCTATTCTAGTTTTTATAAGGACTGCTAACACTTTGATATCTCAAAGTTCTCCTTAAAAGCATCCATGACTGTTATTTCCATCCCATGAGAAACCTGGGCTTTGAGGAGACATCTGAAGAGACAGCAGTAGCTCCACGGAAGAATCTCTTCTAGTGTCACTCCTTTGCTGTCCTCTCCCCATGAAATGTTTGTCCGGAGCCCATGCACAGAGACCACAAAGAAGGACTTTCCCTTAACCCCCATGCCTCATCCTCATCTGAAACAAGGTATAAGGAAGTGTGACTGCACTCACTCCAGTCTTTACTGCTGTGTTTTCTTTGCATCTGACCTGTCTCTCTGCCCTTTCTTGCTTTCCCCACTTCCAAAGTGTAGATTGTGAGCTCTGTAGGGCTCTAAACTAATAGAGCTATAGCAGCAATAAATAAAGCGGCAATGGTCCCAGAGCCTAATTTTTCTGCTGTTTATACTGCAGACTGTGCTACTTTGGGACTAAGTGTCTTCAGAATTCTGGTTCTCTTAATATACCAGCCTTTTATGAAACAAAGATAGAGTGTTTATAATTAATAACCATTACATCCTGCCCCAGCCTCACACTAGATTCTTTGTTTTATCAACTATATACTTTTAAAAAACTGCATAATCAGTTTAACCTGTGCCCTGTACAATGCTGCATTTTAATACACGTATATTTTTATTAGTTAGGTCAGTACAAACGTAAAGGACCACAATGGTGGCCCAAGGAGATCCATACAAAGGGCATTTGCTGGGGCAAAATGCATTCTGGAGGAATGGTGCAAATTTTGTTCCACATGTTAGCTTTCTTAAGTGAGTACTATGTGTGCGCTTCACACGGACAATTTCACCATAAGCATGCCTTAAATAGGGAGTTTGCATACTTAGAGCAGCAAACTTATTGCTGCTTATAGTTCCTTAAGCACTATAGTTACTTATAGTTACTGCTGCTTATTGGCCTGATTTGCATGATGACCTATGAGCTGTTTCTGCATCATTAGAGGGTTGCTCTTCCTCTCCATCAAGCCGGGCTGCCCACATTCAGATCACACAACCTGTACTCAGATGCTTAGTTAGGCAAATAACACCTGGCATGTACCATAGCTTAAAGAGATCTCTTGTCTAAACTGAGGTGATCACGTGAGCAGAGTCACTGTAATTTCAGGAGTTACAATTTGATTATAATTTGCGTGTGGAATTTCCCCTGAAGTAACCACAGGAATCCAGCAATGGTGTGAGGTGGCTGGATGACCACTGCATGTAAGGGACACTTGCCTCTCCTCTGCCCCATATAAGAGCCCCATGGGAAAAAACATGCTATATTTGCTCAGGTACTGGTCTTCCAGTGGCATCAGCTTGTAGGCTCAGATTGCTATGGTAGACCTAGTTTTAGGTAAATAAAAATAAAGGAAATGCCATTTTAATGTATAAAGCCCTAGAAGGCTTAGGACCTGAACATTTAAAGGAACGTCTGCATCCATAAGCCTACCCAGAGCCTAAGATCTTCATTGGTGGCCCTGCTTTGGGAGCCGCCTTTAAAGGATGCTAGGAAGGCAGCTACCCAGTATAGGGCCTTTTCAGTTGTGGCGTCCCATCTATGGAATTGGCTCCCCAGAGAGGAGCCACCTGATCCTCAGGTGCCTTCCTTGTACATGTTTCAACTCCAGCAAAAACTTTTCTATTTTGGGAGTATTTTAACTGTTGACAGTTTTAATTTGATTTGTACATTCTAATTTAGGTTGGTATTTTAATTGTTTTTTAAATATGAGATGAGTCCATTGGCCATTGTATGAGGTCAACATGTTTTATTTACTGAATTTGTTGATAATGTCTATGGGTTTTTATGTTTTGCTTGATTGTCTTTTAATTGCTGTAAACTGTCCAGAGAACCATGTGGCTATTGTGACCGTCTATAAAAGCTTGAAATAAACAAAATGTCTTATGAACAATAAGATCTGGGAGCAACTAAAGCAACTCTGCCCTGGCAGCTTCATCCACAGGTGTTCCTGAGTTGTTTAGCATGCTGGGAGGCAGCAAATGGTCAGGAGTCACCATGCTTGCACGTTCCTGTCCCCTCATAACAATCCATGGTTTATCGACTAAGAGTTGTTTGATCATTTGGACCAGGTCATACACTTTCTTGACTATAAAAGTGCAGCGTTTGGAATGAGTGACTCTTTGAAAACATTTTGGTGAACTCACAGAATGGAAAATTCCAGGATAATCCCATGTGAAAATCCTCTTTCCTCTTTTCTTTGAGATGATCTCTTGCACCGAGTTTACGTGTGCATTTGTGTGTGTGCTTGTATGCATGTATGTTAGGAGGGTGAATTGTTTCTCAGACCTGTGATTCCCTAATGGATTTCCATTTTACTTGTACTAAAGAAAGTTTCTTGATATTATACAGCAGATAGGGGAGACATGTACATGCCAAACCCACGTTAAACTAACAATTGCTGAATATTGTTCTTTTGTGCCAGTTAATGTAACTTAATTTTAACTGTAAGCTAAACTATTAAATCTGTCTTTTGGCTCAACATGATCTATCCCACCATGCATGGAAAGGCTGACATCTCTCTTTCTCTCTTTTAAAAATAAAACTGATATTTCCAGACAAAACCGGTAGCATAATTCCCAATAAAATATACAGTGGCGTGGGCTGAAAAGTGCATGCATAGCAAGCTGCATTATTAGAATGTTTAAATATTAATTATTCCACTGTGTAGTAAAGATGATCAAGTAGGAGTGTCAACTAGTGCTCTAAAAGTCGCAATGTTTGGTATCATCTAAACTTCAACTGTTAAGTGGAAACTAAAAGACCAGCAAGTTTAGTCTGCTCCAGCTTGTTTATGTTTTATTGGTTTCTGCATAGTTGTTCTTTTCAAACATATACACACACAAGCACCCATAAACCAACTTTAACACTTTAGCTTTAATCTCCTCCAGTTATGCTCCAGTGCTTTATTATAAAATGACTATATGCTCAAAACTAACATAACTTGGAAGGTTGGGGGCCAACCAGTGCAGAACTACAAGGTTCAGCAAAATACACTTAACTGTTGCAAGCCCATATTCTCTGTCCTCTCTCACACACACAAAATACAAAGTAAAATACATGTCGCTTCCCCCCACCCCTCTTCCACAGTTATTCCTGCTTCAAGCAGCCTTCAGCTGTTCCGCACTGAACCAGTTTCATTGTGTGAAAAATATTGTTCAGGTGGTACCTTGTTCTGGTATGTGGGAGAGGCTCGAGAGACAGATGGGTAGACAGATGTACAATGCGACATAAAAGAAAGACTTACATTATCTTATGTGAAAAAAGACTTAAGTAACTGAGTGCGAGCAGAAGGAATATGGGCACAGCTGTGGGAAGCAAAGAGTTAAGCCACTCCTTTCCCCCCTGCCCAACCCTGACTTTCCCTTCCAAGCTCTTGCTTTTATTATTTTTTAAAACATTTCATAGACCAATCCATGAGATTCAGAGCAAGAAGAATCGCTTTGAAATTCTTAAGAGAAAGACAAAGAAATAGTGTGCGCGAGACTCTTAGGCTTCGTTCCGTCACTCATGGATGCCCTGCCAGGATTTCCCACCTGAGACAGATTGCGACGCATGTTCGAATCACTCATGCACAAGAAGCAATACACAAGTTCAGTGTAAAGCCACTTTAAAAGCTCATCGGGTGCATACTTTACTTGTACAAAATACCTTATTCATGATGGAGCAGTGAGGGCCTAGGTAATTACTTGAATCAAGGTGGCCTCAGAAGTGTTTAAATCTACAAGGACACTTAGAGTATGAATAATGCAAAATAATTTGCATCTAAATTTTTTAAGTGTTCTTTATTCAAAAACTAAAATGCAGTTCCGATTAAAGTTTGATGAGTGAAAGCTGAGCACTTCATGCCCACTGTGAAATGTCTCCTATTTGTGGAAATTATTTCAGACAGAGGAAAAAGGGACAAAAGAGATGAAAAGAAAGAGAGAAAGAGACAGAAAGAAGATGGTGATTAAGCTGCACTATTTTAAGGCATTCCTGTTTGAAGATGTTGGTGACTAGTGAGTCAAACTTCACAACTTGCTGAACTCACATACGTCCAACCCGCTTCTCTTGCAAAGTAGCCATAATGAAAGCAACCATTAATTCATCAGCTTAACAAAATAATATTTTCAGGGTGATGATCCTAATGGGCAAAGTATTCCTCTCTGCAATTTGCACAATACTTTAGCGGCACAAATGAGTCTAGTTTTTGTATCCTGTAGAAAAAATAAACTTAAGGCTGACAGAACTATATATAATGGTGTGATAGTTTCAACTTTATCATTTCAAATTATTCTTTAAAAATTGTTCATAGAGTCAAAATAATAAAGAAAAACAAAACTGAATTCTACATCTAAAGCGTCTGATGATATGCTGAATGCCAGATTTTTACATAAGAGCATGTTTCTGCCAGAACAACTGATAGAAGACAAGAGTAGAGACTGGACAGACAAATGTTGCACATCTTCATATAAATTACATAACAGGAGAAGAGGCAGAAGATGCATATCAGAAACAGACATTTTCACGTCGCAGTGTTAGCAATTGTTGCCACATAGGTTCATAAATATTGTTTCCTTGGCAGTGTCCAGATCTGCTCATTTTGTAATTATCTGGAGTGTCCATGAAACAACGCATTCCAAATATAAAGAAAGAAGGATTTACAAGGAATCCTATGAAGCTTTCTATTTTGCTTTCTTCAAGTCAGACATCACTATTGTTTCTAAAGTTAAGATGACACAGCTGAAAATAGAAAACTTGTTCAGTGCCATTCAATTTGCTCGTATAAGCAAAGTTACAGCTAGCCTCAAATAATTTGGCTCTGTCTTTTGCTTTCAGTAGATACTGCGGATCTCATAGGTAACAGAAAGTAGAGCAAATTCCAACAGGTTACGCTCATGATATGCCAGCATTGTTCTTGTATCCTTGTAAAGGCTTCCAATTTATGAAAGGCTGCTAGAAAACTGGCTGCCCCCTTGATTGGATTCTCAGATGAGTGTGGTTGCCACACTTTCTTAGCAAGTGGATATGCTACGTTTTCTTGGATTTGGAACAATGTGAACATTTTTTTAACGCATTGAACAAAGATTTCCCCAGCAACAGACCCCCCGCTCAGCAGGTCACCTATCCTTGCGACAGTTTTTCTTTTCCCACGCTAACCCTAGGGCTCATTTGCATAAGGTCTCTGTTGTGACAATTAGTTTCAGGTGAGCTGATTTCTATGAAGCTTGCCCAAGACGATACACAAGCTCTGGGCCTCCCTGATCTTGGCCCTAATTGCGACTGACTGGCACCAGACACAATCACCCTCTTGATTCAGCAAATTGTCCTGCAAGTAGCTAGTGGTGACCCTGCAAAGCACAAATCATATCATGGCAGACTAGCATAGTAAACACAAAATAAAGTGAAATTTGGATGGTTCGAGGGGGAAGGGGAGAAAGAGCTCTGAAATATTACTTTGAACTTTTTCAGGTGCTATAGCGAACATCATCAGAAATTAATGATGTTGAAATGGTATTAATGACCATGGTTAAAGCTTGATTTGGAATACACATACACACATGCGAGCTCTCTCTCTCTCTCACACACACACACACTTGGATTATTTTAGCTTGCAATTGCTATTTCCAGTACAAGATACTCAGAAATCCTTCCTTACAATTCATGCGTAGGCATGGAAGCTCCAGACAGAACAAGTAGCTTTAAGATCTTCCTGTATTTTGTTGTGAAAATAGGTAGTAGCCTGATCTTTTCAACAGTTCACAAGCTATAGGGCGCATCAATATGCACATTATTACCAGGGCATCTCATTGTTTCTGCAAAGCCAAAAAAACGCAGTCAAAGCCAATGAACATAAGCTCTGCACACTGCAGCCAAAGTAATGCTAGAACTTTTTTTCTTCCTAATGCTAGAAAAAGACAGCAAAGGGAGTTAGCGTCAACAAGAGCTTTTTAGAAGGGCAGCCTTCCAAATGCTGCTGCTTCCCTCCACTATTTGCCTTAATGCCGAAGTGAATGTTTCTTTTTGTCCACATGGTTCCGCTTGGTGTTGCAGTCAATCCACAAACTACACAACTGCCTAGATATCAGAGACTAAAGCCTGCTCTTTTTATCCACTGGCAAAAGCCACACTGAACCTAGCACAAGATTGGGCTCAGACTCCCCTCCTCAAAAATAAATAAACAAACAAACAAGGCCAATCAAAGAAAATGAAATCACAGTTGATCACAAAGACTAAACTTCAACTCGTGGCAAAAATGTTACCCCTATCATGGGCATTACTGCTCTTGTCTCTGAACTGATCTGCATTAAATGTCATATCTTACATATATATGCCTTCTTCATAGTTCAGTTTGTTAAGTCTTAAACCCATAGGCTGCATGTGACTCTCCTTTCCTCGAATTTTCTGGCGTTGTTTTTGCAGTGCGAAATTTGCTACTGAAAGTCTTCAACCTTGAGCACACGGTATCACAAGTTTGCATAAGATTTGACTAGACATTAGATTTTGAACTTCATACACAAGACAGAGGGGCTATCCAAACAAGGGGACTGCATGTGTTCCTATGCAATTTAGATCTCAGTTTTAAGGTCTGACTTAGAAGTCCAGTAGAGCACTGATTTTAGATAGCAGGTAGGGAAGTAAACTTCATAAAATGTATATAAAATGGTTGTTCAACAGTTATTCCAGTTAACACTGGATAAGCTTTCATCAAGTACGGGACATTCTGGCATTATCTGTTCCAAATGAGCAATGTGAACTTTCACATTTCAATAGATATATTTTGGACAGGTTCACAAATAGTGAAATGGGAAGTACTGTGCTCTTACACCCCTTCCATGTATAGCAGTGTGACTTGCCCAAAGATTTCCAGTGTATTATGCTCCTTTAAAATGTCCTCGTATAAGTGCAGCAGCTGGTGAAAATGTCAAGAACTCGCAGTTGTTGATACATTCAAAATCTGGCTCAGAACTGTGAATAAAAAGAGCTTCCAAAGCCAGTCATCATCTGTTAACTTTGTAATCTGATAACCTGATTATGGGCAAACTGGTCTTCTTGAAATATAGAAAGAAGAATTTTATAATTATAATTTATCATTTCTGTGCTGAGATCAGCGATCCCCGTGTTTAGCCCAGGGAAATTTCCTCTTCTTGATGACATAAGCCCTAATCCTTTTTGTCTTTGTACGAATCCATTGAATTAAATGGTACTACTCCTGACTTACATATCTCAAAAAGACGAATGCACCATCTTTAACTTTATTGCCCCATTTAACAGCAGTTACAAACGAGATCCTGATTGAGGAAACCAGTCTGTTATCAGAAAGACTGTGCGAAGTGGCGGGTATTCTGATATACCATTCGGCATCAGAAAAATGCTACAGCCACAGCCTATAAAAACAGGAACACTGGCAACCTCTCTTCCTGTTTCCGGTAGCATAAGGTGGCGATAAGAATGGTTATTAAAAGGTAGATGACTTCAAGGGGTATGAGAAGAGCACAAATAGTTATGAGAAGAGCCATTCAATAGTTATCAATTCAACTTGATAACTTAGGGCAGCCAGAATCTACTCTGACCCTTTAGGCTCCCACCTGTTTCTGAGCTGTACCATTTCAGACTACAGGTGGGAGCTGGCATGATTACATATACCTTCCTAAAAACAAAATAATATACTCTGCACACAGAAGACTAAATGTAAAGGGAAAGATCTAGCTTCTCCCCCTGCTAGTTTTCTGTGTATGGAATTAGTTTTGTACACTTTGGAGTGTTTAGTCTTGTGAACCTTCACCTTCAATCCACAACAGTACAGGCCAGACAGATTTTACAACCTCATCAATGGCTTCTAAGAAATGGGCCTCCATTAAGGGCTAATTCTTACAGTTTGTCCATCGTTAGGTTATGTTCAGCCTGTCTTTTGTGTCAGAAATAAATACTAAGTCAATCAAAGGATTCCCCATTTGTACCCAGAGCATTGACAATGCACACACATCTTCTTCATCTGTTGCAGCGATTCATTGCTTGGGAAGGACTTGTGTACTTGACTCAGTCTCACATGGCAGCCACATTATCCAGCAGCTTGAAGAGATAGAAACGTGAGTCCCACTCGACTCCTGGTGAAACAGCAAGAAGCCCCTAAGGAAGGCTAGCTGTTGTGACTCAGAAGAGGGGACAGGCATCCAAGAAATGTTAATAATAACTTGAAACGGCCCATGCACATGCCAGTTCTACCACACCAATGCCTTAGAACAATTCTGCCCTGCTCCTTCCGAAACCTCCTGCCACAGAGTAATGCTGACTTCATTATTTTCATTCTCTGACTAATCTCCATTTTGGCTAGAACCTTTCTCAGAAGTTGATCCTTCCTGCCAGCCACTTCAGCTTCTTTTCCTGCAACAGTTGTCCCTCCACATTTGTGGGGTTAGGGGTGCTGGACTCCTCCGGAAGCAGAAAAAACATAAATATCTCCAGCTCCAGCCCTTCAAAACATAACTCTTAAGACTGTGTATTGCCTTGCTTGCCCTCTGTCTCTCAGACCTTCGTCTGATCCAGCAGAGCTCCTCTTCTTTGTTTATTACATTCTTATGCTTTTATTTCCTGCTCACCCTTTCACTCACCAGGGCTTCCTCTTTGCACCAAGGAAATGCTGGATAGATTTTCCCCAGATGGGCAGGGCAAGAAGGCATGCTTTGGAGGTTCTTCCTCCCCCCCCCCCCCCCCGCCTTTGCTTTCTTTCTCTCTATGGTGATGCGTTGGAGGTGTCCCTCTCTCCCCTTTTGCTTCCTCTCTCTCTATAGTGATGACAACTTCTGTCGTAGTCCACAAAACTGCAAAAACTTCCATATTGTTGGCAAACTCACAAATAAACAAATCTACATTAAACCCACAAAACGTGAAGTTCAATTGTACTTTTTTCTGGGTATTGTCCTATGGTAACATTACCTCTCCTGAAAAAAGGAACATACCTCTTTTTTTCAATAATTGCATCCAAAGCATGTGTATTTTTTTTCCCCACTTAGGTTGAAATTTTTTATTTAAATAAAAACATACTACAAAGGGTCCACTATTCCATTTTTTTCTGAAGCCATCTTCCTCAAAGATGTAACTTCTCACCCATACTTCTTATCCTTTGTAATCAAAAATGTTTTCTCCCTGAAGACAGATTTTGGACTCTTGACTGATTCTCTCTGTTCTTTGGAGCTTGCTTCCCGTTTCTGCTGATCTCTTTGCTTCTTTCCTATCAAGTTAACCAATCCTGTTCAGTTTTAATTTGCCAAAAAGACTTATTTTTCCAGAAGATGCTTAGATGCTGGCTTTTCTCCCACTTGTCTGTGTGTGTGCATGTGTGTGTGAAGTTGACTGTTCTGGATTCCAAAATACAACCCCCACATGGCTCTGAGTATTCCAGAGGAAGGCCTGGGAGGTTTCTGTGTCATCATCCCTCCCGCATCCAGCATCTGCTGCCCTAGTCTAGTTGCAATGGAGTTGGGTCCATGTAACCACCTGCAACTTGGCATAGTACCCTTGTCCTTACCGTTACTGTACTTTGCCTGATTTTTGTTTCTTATGCCTTTCTTTCTGACTTGGATGATCCTCCTACCCCACGAAAAATAAGATCCCTAAAACCCGAAAGGAAACATAGGGTGTTCTGACATTTCAAGAAGTGGCACACTTTCCTCTGAGTCAAGACTACTCCCAAGGGAACTACATAGCCTTTGAAAAGAAAAGAGCAGCTTCCACACACCATATAATTAAGGCTGTCTGGGTTAGTAGAGGTATCTTAGTACAGGGCAGTCCAACTTTTCGTACCTTGAGAGCTGTATAAGAACTTTGACATGAAACCCAGGGGACGCACGATGAATTACAATTCAATTTCAATAAATTAAAGTGTTCACAATATATGTATTTGATTTAATATGCACCATTAATATATTTAATAAACCATTAAATGAGGGAGAAAAGCCAATACGAGGTCTCAGAGTTCAGATCAGGGACAGCTGCTTCATTTTAAAATGATTTTAGGATTTTAGGACTAATTGAATGAAAAATAATGCTTTGTGGGCCTGTGATCTCTGCAGCTCCTTCTCCAACCACAGCCCAAGCACAATGACGGCTGCTCTGCGATGGCCCATCCAGAAACCCGTCCGTGTGACCTCCCTGGCCCCTCCTTCTTTCTTGGAATAGGTGACGCCCCTCTTGTCCTTGAGCTGACAAGCTCTCCCCGGCAGGCCCCACGCTGCTCCGGCTGATGAGCACAAAGGCGCGCTCATCAGAACGAGCAGGCAGGACATGTGAGGGTGAGTTCTTGCAGTGCCACCAGCTTGACCTGCTCTCTTCCTGAGCTTCCGGAAGTGGAGTGGGGTGGGACAGTGGCCTTGGGTGACCTTGCCACAATCATGCCCTTGCCATTGCTGGGATCAAGACTTGGGGTGGGGGGCGGATTCCAAGTGGCAGGGGGGCCACAGCACAAGGCCTCGGTGGCTGCATGCAGCCCAACAGTTACATGTTGGACCGTCCCACCTTAGCATTTTTTGCAGTAGTAAGTGTGCCTACCTAGTCTAATCTTCTGGCATTTTCCTCCTTGGCAACTGAAAAGGCCACACCGGTCTTTTACATCACCTATCCTAACTGCCTGTACGTGCATGCCGAGTACAGTTGCCATGACTATTCTGAGATGGCCAGGCCAAGAATAGATGATCTTCCATCAGTAAGTCAGCTTAAACCATTTTCTTAGGATGACTTTATTGAAATAGCCCACTAAGTTTGGTAGCATGAGCACCATGAGGCTTTCTAATTTTATGAGGTCCCAGCACAGTGTTCAGTACAGTCTCAGGACATACCGATAGGAACAGAAATCTTCTTCTAGCTATAGGCCATGTTCTGTGTATGCTCAAATGAGAATTATTCAAATGTACACTACACTGTTTTAAAATGAACAAATCAATGGGGCAACATTAACTGGTGGACATGAATAGGACGACTTTATTGAGCTAGTGACTTTTTTCTGCCCAAGGGCAAACTTTCTATGCAGCCTTCCTTGGAAATATGTCCCAAGGTAGTATCATGATTTTAACTCAAAGACTCAGTGTCTCACTTTGGGGACATCTAATCTGCACAATGTACTTCCTCAGTGTATAAAGATCACTAACTTTTGCTATCCAAATTAGCAACGTTGGCCAGCCATGTGTCACCAAAACATACTTAATTGACCTGAAGAATTTGGGATTTTTTTTGATATAGCTTAGTTTTATATTTTTGTATTCTTTTTCACCCTTAAAACCTGGTAGTGGAGTCAAAAGGGAACAACTTAACATTGAAGTTTGATAGCCACCACTTTTGCTGTTAGCAGGATGCCAATGAAGCATTCCAGATTCTGATGTAAGCAGTAATTTCTAACTCAAAAGAAAAGCTTTTTTGAGGAATATATCTGAAAAGACACACAAGTCTAACAGTAATTTGGGGCCAGCTCATAAAACTGTCCTGGTGCTAAGTTGTCATTTTGTTGTTGTTTGCATGCCTGATTTTCTTTCACTACCATCATCCTGCCAGAAAGAGAGCATCTGACAGAATACTTTACACATCAAATGCTCAGGTGTAAGCCACTGGGAACAGGAAAAAAAGAACTACTAGCCAGTTAAATACCTCAGTCATGAGAAAGAGTCAAATTAAAAAAGGACATTTGTTAAAATGTGTCTTAAGTAGTGCTTTCATAGTTCAAATATTCTGAGAAGTAATATAGGAAGGATTTAATCGAAGCATGCAGTCCTGAATTGGCATAGGAGTGACTTTTTATACTGTGTGTATACATTTAGGAAAACATTACTATTTCTCTTGGGTATGTGTGTGTGTACACATACACATAAACACACACAGAGAGAGGGAGAGAGTATGTATTTAATATACACACATCTTGATCATAGTTTTGATTGCAAGCCTCACTTTTCCCCCCAAAAGCAATGACAGAGATCTTTAATGTAATAACATATTTTTGTTG
The DNA here is from genome assembly GCF_004798865.1 of Varanus komodoensis. Taxonomy (NCBI): domain Eukaryota; kingdom Metazoa; phylum Chordata; class Lepidosauria; order Squamata; family Varanidae; genus Varanus; species Varanus komodoensis. The sequence continues at coordinate 21,664,645 of NW_025335798.1, forward strand.
AATGCCTTGGTGTTTTTTCCCCCTTCCTCCCCTTCATTCTACCAACTGAAACAGAGACAATTCTTTGTATGTCGAAACGTGCAATTATCATGTATCCAAAAAGGAGGGTGTAATTTTCACATCTGATTACAAGGGAAGAGTGTAAGGGAAGCTGCCTCTGTAAATGTACACTTGTTTACAGAGCGATACCCTTGATACTAAAGTCTTCAGAAACATGAAACACTGGGATGGGGTGCGGGGCGGGGGGATGGAATCAAGATTGTCATGCAGCAAAACAGAACAAAAACTATGTCCTTTTATTGGCTTGGCTGCAAATGAAAAGTCAGATTTTCTGAACTTCAACAGGCCAACTTATTTTAGATATTTATTAAGACAGTCAGCCCAACTTGATTCATGTTTCGTCCTAGTGAATTCAGTGGTCAGCCATGTCGGCTGGGGATGATGAGAGTTGTAATCTGACACATGGCAAGGGTACAGCCTAAGGGAGACTGAGGTAGCTGTCATGTCAATCACCTTAGTCTGCCTTTCTTGTTGCATGGGAAACCAGGAAGTGAAAGCTCTTTCTTTTTTAACTGTTAAGTTAAAATAGCATTTATCAGTTTAAACTGGAGCAACCTTTTCTTAGTAAATTTCAGTGGTTGCTTTTTCTGTATGCTACCCTATTTCTCTCTCACACACACATGCACACACACTCTTATGGCTCTTGTCTTCATTTTTGGTGTGTGCTGATTTACCTTTGATAAGATGAGCTTCTGAGTATAAGAAATTATTTTTGTTGTCATGTAGGAAGAGATGCTATCTTGGAAAACACACTGTGGTCAGATTGCTTACTAAAGAGATCAAAGATGGGAGAGGAAAGAGTTCATACAACAGGTAAGATTAAAAAGCATGCCCTACAGCTGAAAGCAATACCAGCAAACTTTTAAAATGGAGTAATAGCAGAGGATTGCAGTACTGCCATTGCCAGCATTTTGCAAAACACTTTCCAAACTGTCTTATCCTGACGTAGGCCAGGAGTCTGAGTTTGTTCTTGCTTGACAGATGTCCCTGACCAGAGAGTTCTGCTCATGAATGCTCCCACCAGTGCCATGGAGGAAGACAACATTCAGCTATTATACACACACATAAACACCCCAGCAGCCTCCAACTTCCGAACTTATGCTCTGGAGGGCTGGGAGAACCTCTGGAGGAGTGGGGAAAGGGCTGCAGGGCAAGGGAGAATGGTGAGAACTGACGTCTGCCAGCCAGTTCCTCTGCTGCCTCTCTGTTCCTGCCTTCATCTGTGGATGGATGCCGGTTAGTATCCAAGCCTTGGAAATGAACATTTAACCACCGCGGTATGGAGCAGGAACCAAAAAGCAAATTATAGTCAAGACCTGGAGTGGACTGACACTAGAGTCCCTTCCATTAATCACTGAGCACTGTTGCAAGACTTATGCAAAACACATTTACTGCTGTTGGGCACATGTTAATGAACACAGCGTGGTCTCTACTGTGCTGAAGGCACAATCTTGTGTCACACATAAATGCAATTGTGGGAGAAGCAGGAGAAGTTCAAAAGGTGATGCAAACAGAGGAAATGCCCCCCTTTTTTCCCACCTGAGCAGAGGTGTAAAAGGATCCCAGGTAATTTTTAACATTGACAGCTTCTTCTGCACCATCACATTCACATAGGCACACAACGCAGGAAGAGACCTCTGGGAGAGATGAAGGAAGGCAGAGATGCTGCTGCCATCTTCCCACCTTCTATGGGGTGAAGCCAGCAGGGTCAGTACCCCAATTCCTATCCACCCCGAGACAAGTGCAGCTCCTCTTCTGTGCTGTACTTTCCCAGGAGTAAGTGTCATTAAACTCAATGTGATTTACTGCTGAGTAAGGCCATAGAAGATAATGTGATTAAGTTCTGAATACATACGCAGTTTCATTTGTTTCCTGCTAGTTCTTCCTCGATTCAAGGAAACAAGGGGGACATTCCCCTTTTTTCCCCAGAGGGGAGGGGAGAAACATCATTGCATTTCCTCTCCAGTTCACTAGGCAAGGCAGAGCAAGAGAAGCCCCAACAGGACACTTCATTTTCCCTGTGAGCCTGCTATAGCTGGGTCCTCTGATCCAGAAGAGTCCTGCAACTTACTGGTCTATAAACCAGGGAGAAACTGCACCATATAATACAGCTGAAGAAAGCTGGGATGTAAGGGCAGGAATGGTTTGGCGTGAGCATCACGTGATACCGCAGTGAGTTAAGCATTACAGTATTAGTTAAAATAGTGCAGATCCAGCCCAGGAATTCTCTATAAAGGAAAGGGACAATATCCTCTCTTTCAGTAAGTAAAATCATTGTAGCAAGCTCAGGATAATGCTATAACCTTAAAATCTGTACCAATCGGCTCCTCTTGGTAAACAACAGACAAGCAAGGATAGCTAGCAATCTTGAATATTATTTATTGGGGTCAGAGCAGGATACAGCCTCAAGCAAGGTTTCCTCCACACTAGTTATCCTCGACAAATGATATATTTTCTTCTTTCAAAACTACTTTGCAGATCATCTGTTTTTTTTTTCTCCAGAAAACACTTTCCCTCACTCAGAAATCCTCTAGACATGGAGCATTAATACCTTGCTCTGAAGTACGTACTTCAAATCCACCTTTCTTTTTGCATGGAGAAACCAAGATAGTACTTTTCTCAACAGCAAAATAATTTGCAATAGACTTTTATTGGGCATTCCTGAGAAGAGCAACCTGCTATACAAAGAAAGTGGCATCGAGTATCCACTTGGAGTTATAGTCGCCATCAGATTTTCACGTGGTGTCTTCAAAATTCAAAAGTGAAATGAAAAATAGGTTACTGCTTCAAATGTAACACAAGAAAGGCCTCTCTGGTCCAACCTTTTGTTTCCACAGTGGTCAGCCAGTTTACTACTGGATGCTCACAAGCAGAAAACGAGTGCAGCCACATCCTCCCACTCATATTTCTTGGGAACTGGGGTGAACTGCTGGATATGGCCCTTGTGACCAGTGGCCACTAAGACCCTTATTCCCCATGCATTGACTAATCCCTTTTCAAGGTACCCAAGATGGTGGCCATAATTATATCTTGTGGTAGCAATTTCCAGAGTTTAACCATGAGGTATGGTGAACAAGTGTTTCCTTTTGTCTGTCCCGATTTGCAGTTATTTTTACTTTTACTGAACTGTTTCACAACTATATACATGAGAGCCAGTGTGGTGGTGAGAATGTTGGACTGGAAACTTGGGAGATCTGAGTTCTATTCCCCGCTCAGCCATGAAGTGCACTGGGTGAATTTGGGCCAGCCACTCAGTCTGAGGCCAACCTACCTCACAGAGTTGTTTTTGTGAGGAGTTACAGTGGAGTTATGTAGGTGGCCTTGGGTTTCTCTCAAGAGGAATAAAAGTATGATATAAATGCAACAACAACCATAGTATCATCAATAGTATAGGCAACCTGTACCATTTGAGAGATGAACAAATCTATTACAATAAAATTCTCATATCCCACTTTAGTAGAAGTATGAGTTGGGATCTGGAAAGTGTGATATGTGCCTATGTAATTAGTACAGGTGGTTACATACCTAAACTTGCCTCCTTTAGTTACTACTAATACTACTACTACTAATAATAATAATATGTTATGAACATTCGCTTTGTGACAAGAGGGAACAAGCCAGGACATTCATATTTATGTATATATTTTAGCATTTTATATACCTACCCTTGAACAAGTCCCAGAATGAAACAAATTGTCCTGTTCACATATGCAGAAAGCCTGGTTTTTACATGAAAATTGATATGGGAGCTTAAAGTTAGACTTCCTGCCCAAGCTTTGCAGGTGAACAACAGACATGGTGTTCTCTGCCACGTAGATACACTAAGAACCAAATCAGGCCTAACTTTAAATCTGGAAGTGACACTTTTCCTTATTTTTACTCTAGAGTAAACACAGGACACCTGATCTGGGTTTTAAAATCAAACCCCTGCACCTACTCTAGCATTTACCAAAGATAGGAATTTAGTGCCTGCTTTATTCAAAAAAATGAAAGAAACCTGCTGGATATGGATTTAAAGTAATATATATTTTACCCCAAAGCTTGTAGGTTAGGAATCCATTTCTTTTTGGTGGCCATCCATACAGTGCCTGGTGCTCTGTAGATATTTTAGATCACAACTTCCAGCATTTCCAACCATTGGCTCTGCTGGCTGGGATTGACAGAAGCCAAATCCCAAACGTCTGTAGGCTGGAGAAGCTGATCTAATGTATCACGGTCATTGTTGACTAGTGGTGTTCTTAGCCCAGCTGAACTAACTCATACAGATATGGGCTGAACATTAGATAAAATGGGCCATAACTCCTGAATGGAATGCTGACATAAAATCTGTACATTATTATGTAGGCCAGTGAAAGAAATAGCTGCATAAAATATGGGTTATTACTGTTCGGATTGTGTGGGTGTGTCTGATGGCCAGTGCAATTTTCTCCCCTCTGTGGCATCAGCATTCTTAAAAACAACAAATTAGCATATCTTCAGAAACCAAATCAATGCTGAGAATGCACTTCCATCTTTCACAGAGTGGTTAGAGTATATTTGCTTATATTTTGCACTATTTTAATGTAACCATATTGATCAAAGCAAACGTTCAATAAGACCGTAGGCATCTAGGTCTTATTAAAATTAGTCAACTTGAAGCAAGTGACCTGAGGAAGAAATGGAAAATTGTTTAGGGATTTTTACATGCAGAGAACCCAACCTGGTAATGTGGTAAATCTGCTAAGTGAACACATTTCCCTCAACTAAACCTGAGCACATAGGATAATGCCTGTGAAGCCCTCTAGGTGCTCACTCATGAGCGAACACACTAGTTTAGAAGTTCATAAGTTTCAGCTCGTCTGTGATTTGCCTTCCTGTGATTAAAACTAGGGCAGTCTGTGCCAATCTTGCTTGGCATCTTCTGTCACTAAACAATGCTAACTACCATATATACAATTTGCCTGTATAAGAGAGAAGTGACCTGTATTGCAGTTTTTTTGCTAACTTGCCCACTCCTTGTGATTCCTGTGCAAGTACAGATCAGCTGGGCAATGCCCTGAGCAATTACATAAGAGAAATTGCAGACAGAAAAAGAAAAAGAGCGGGGAATGATTTTCTCCAGACTAGTTTACTCTGTAACAAATAATATGTTTCCCTCTTCTGAAACTTGCAGCATTTCTTCAGCAAGGTAGAGAGTCATAATTAAAACACAAGCTCCCAGGACTGGCTTTAGCAGTGATTTGTAATACCACTCCTTTTGGCACATTTTATGGAGTCCAAAAATACTGTTTTCAAAAGCATTGCTATTTGTGTGGTGGCAGCGGGGGGGGGGGGGAGATGCTATACAACATTTTTAACTGATTAATTCTGTCTTCCCTCAGAGGACTTGACCTGCAATAGTGTTTTATTTTCATTGAAACACGTTGGGGGTAAGGGAGGAGAGGAGAGAAAGGATGGAGCCATGGAGAGAGAGGTCTTGCTGCAATACCTTTTAATGAACTGAGCCAAAAATTGACTATGGCATCTTTAGAGATTTCCTACTACCTGTCCTTCAGAGGGGGGCCTACAGAGTTCTCGGTGGACTCATTTTTCCTCCACCTCCTTCTGCAGTCTCATAAAGATGGTAATTCTTTTTCCTAAGTCAGATTCCAACCTTGATTTAGGTCCCATAGTAGCAACTGGTGTGATATTGCCGGCCAGGTTTCACTCCAGGAAACTTCTAATCTATCCATGGTCTTTTTAGGATAAAAGAAAAAAAATGTATCAGCAGAAGCTCCAACTCAACTTTATTTCATTTATAAATTACAAGAACGACGGTATTATATATTATTAATTTCTGCTGTTCTCCAATTCGACTGCAGCAGTGAGCTGTGGATGTTGGAACGGTGTAATTATGTTCTAGTAGGGCAGCCATCCGTTTCCTTTCAAAAATTTACAGGATTCTTAATCATGCTGCTCATTTGGGTGCGCAATAGCGAGGATGGCGAAACACAAACATGGCACGTTCGTTTACACAGGAACACCTGCTTAGCGTGATAGCAGATGTCAGTCAGCAAGAGGAACACAAAAGAAAAATATCAACAGCAGCAAACTCGAACCGTTCCCAACCCAGCGCAGTGAAATCTCTCCAACAGGAATATAAACGGCTGGGCATGAGTTTGCAAAGGAAGCGAGCAATGTTCGAAAGTCTCATTCGCCTGATAGCCAGGTCGAAAGAATGACACTGGCTTTGAAAGTGCTGTATCATCTGCATCGCACTGGTTTTTAGGGTTGCAAACAAGTATTTTTCAGTGATCATCCTCATCATAAAAACGTCTGCTATATGATAAAATGAATACATACATAATGTCTAGCTATATGTTGGAACAATGCCACTGCTCTACAAGGGTGAACTACTGGTGGTGTGCCTTCTCAGAGCTCTATATACTAACTAGTAATGGATGTTTCTAGTGGGATGAAACTTGGCTTTGGACAGGAAATTTAAAATTGCAATAGGTTTTATAAAATAAAATGAGGTTGTCTCGTGGAGAAGAGTGGAGTTTTGTTTCCAAGTGCTGTCATTCTATGTGTATTTAACAACAGGTTGCATCATTAAGTACAACCACCCCCACCCCACTATATTTAGTACTTAGGATACATCCTTGCAGTTGGGTATTGGTATACTCTCTGAACGAGTTCTGCAGTTAATTATTTTTTGGTAAGGATTGTTAGAATTCAGAGTGAGTCAACTTATGTAGGCCTGTGCATTAAAGACTCCCTAAGTATGCATTGACTTGATACCCGGTAATGGCTTCTAAGGAGCCGTTATGTAGTACCGTGTCAATGATCCATGCATTGAGGACTCCCTAAGTACGCATTGACACGATAGACCGTAACGGCTCTGAAGAAGCCGTTATGCTCTATCATGACAATGATCTGCAGATATTGGCAGAGGCTCTTGCTCGTTCATAAAGATTGTAAAAGTCTCCAAAGAAGCTGTTACAATCATGCTGCAAGAGCCATCAATCAGATCAATGGCGGAGTTTTGCACTTTCATTTATCTTGGTGCTGCTATCTTTTCTTTCTGAGATCGTAGCCCCAAAGAGGTCAATGCACTAAACATGTGCCTGCCAACAGAGTGCCTTTGGATGTCTACAGGTATTTGCCTGGCCTGTAATTCTTAGGGAGCTGTCCTGTGTGTATTTTCATGCAAAGGTTACACAGGGCTTTACCCAGTCATGTTCATTTCCCAGCAGAGCAGATTCCCTTTCCCTTAGGACCCTCCAGGGCAGAATGCGGAATGCGGGGGTACAGGGAAGAGGGAAAGAAGATGACACAAGGATAGTCCACCTTGTTCTATGGGATTTTCCCAAAATAGGTGTGTGTGAGTTGCAATCCTAGCTTTGCTTTCATAGTTGGATTTCCACTATGGCTTCCTTTCCACTAGGAAAGGAAGCTCCCAGAATGAAGTTAGACTTCATACATGCTCTGGGACTATAAAAGAGTAATTAGCTACTCTGCAGCTTTTCAGTTCATACTTCACTGCTTTTTCTGGGAAATTCATGTTACTTTATTCATGATTCTGGACATACTTCTTAACATTCTTCAGTGCTAAGGCTATGGAGACATAGTAGAACAAGGCACATTGTGTTGTTGTTTTTTTTAACAGACTATTTATGATGCTTTCCCTTTTACTCTGTTAATCACCTCTGCAGGTACAAAGGGTAAAGGTCAAGGTTCCCATGCACATATATCCTAGATGTGCTGGACTCTGGGGTCAGCTCATCCCCATTTGTGAGCCAAAGAGCCAGCGTTGTCCGAAGATGCTTCAGTGGTCATGTGGCCGGCGGGACGAAATGCTGGGGTGCATGGAATGCTGTTACCTCCCCACCAAAGTGGTACCTATTTATCTACTCGCATTTGCATGTTTTTGAATTGCTAAGTAGGCAATCACTTTGCATAGCCTGTCAAATGTTAAGATAGCTCTCTGGCCCTTTTAGAATCCAAAGCCAAGCAAGGAATGTTCAAGGTAAGTAAGAGGAAACCTGGAGAACTGGGTGCAGAATCAGGAAGATCTCAAAATGTATAGAGATATTTGAGTGGAAAGAAGTAGCAGAGCAACCCTGGAAGGGGGAACAGTTGGCTTAAAAGGAATGACAACAACAGCAGGGAGATAGGAAGCTCTATGGAGAAGTGAATGTGCTGAAGGAAGAAGGGCAAAAGACCACAATGCAGAGGAAAGAGTAACTTCCTCTGAGTTAAACTGCCCAGGCAAACAAGTGACACTGGATTACATAAATGGACAGGATGATAATGAAGAGATGGTGTAGTGATTACCTGGGTCCTACAAACAGCAAAGCAAACTTTGTCAAAGGCCACCCTTTTGCCACCTTCTCTCACACAGCAAACCAGTCTGATCTTGGGAAAGGCCAATTCGACTGCCGAGGTGCACATTTCTAAGGGACCAATTACAGACACGGAGAGGTGACTGAGGTGAAGCGCTTTCACCCTTCTTCGGGTGAAGAGCACTCGCCCTCATTCAGTTTTTCAACACTGGCCAATTTAGATGCTTGATGGGGAGGAAGGGTCTTATCTCCAGAAGACCACATTGCATTCACGGCTACTAGGCCAACCCAAAGAAGAATAACTGGGGTTCAGAATAAACCCCGTAGTTAGTAAGTAAGTAAGTAAGAAAGAACAGCAGGGTTCCTGCAGAACCGGAAGTGCCCTCTGTCTGGGAAAGAGAGGCTTTACAAGCACTAGTGAAACTCCCCCTTTCTATTGCAAAACTTTCCATGGGCAAGCATGAGCTGCCTTACACCAGTCCGATATTTATCCTTTAAGCTTAGTCCTTTCTCTACTTGGTAGCCACTCTTCCAAGCTTCTGGCTTTCGCATCCCCTGACCCTTTTGGCTGCAGGCGCGACAGATTGCACGGAGGTCCTTCTGCACGCAAAGCACATGCGGGGCCATTCAGTGACGGCCACCCTCCCAAAGGAATATTCTACCACCAATAAGCTGATTCAGAATTCACTTGAAAGCTTTACGTCTGAGTAAAGTCCAGCAGCTGCTCAGCAGGATCCAGTGTGCACCTGATGCTGAGCACCAACAGGACTTGCTCCTTCCCTCCCCACCAGCACCATGAAAAGCTCCATACATATAGTCTTCTCTGTGCATACTCCTGGGCTGAATTAGAGGAGGTGTTACAATGAGTAAAGATGATGGGGGAAAGGCTGCTACAAAGAAGGAAGCAGAAGGTATGTAAACTAACTTCCTGAACACTGATACTTACTTAGGCAAAATGCTTCTCAGGTAACCTCCCATTTTCTATATGTGGGATTCTTTTCCGCCATATAAGGCAGAAATACACAATTCATCCACTCCATATGGCTTTGGCAGACCTGCACAGATCAGCCTGCACTTGTGACATAGAACACTCTGTGTGCAGAAAGTCTCTGGTTTGATCCCTTTCAGCATCTGCCGAAACAATTGGTTAGTAGGTGATGTCAAAGGCCTCTGCTTGAGACTCAGGACAGACTCCTGTGGTAGTCAGAAGAGGTCACATGGGATAAAAAGGGACAAGTAGGACAACTTTGTATAAGGTGCCTTTCTGAATCAGATTTACAAAAGGTTTACCAGTGGTGCCCAGCCATGGATCCCTAGATGTTATTAGACGATTCCCACCACACCAGACTATTGCCCTACTTGAGAACCACTGGATTATACAACATCATGGAATATAACATGCTAAAAAGATCAGAAGTCCTAGGTTCAACCTCTGGCATCTTCGGTTTAAAAGGTTCAAGTAGGAAATCATGTGGAGGTCCACTTGCCAGAAGCCATGGAAGCGAATGCCAACCAAGAGTAGATAATAACAGGCTAGATAAATAAACAGTAGAACCTAGTAAAGACAACTTGTTATATTCCTATGATCATAAATGGATGCATAAAATAAAATACAAGACAGAGTAAAATACCTGTACAGGCTGTATGATGCCATGGGATTTCAGGAAAGCTTCCACATGTCCTTATATATTAACCATATATGTCTACCAGGGGAGAAAGATACAGAGATTCAGGAAGGAGGACTTCAGGGGCTGGCTTTGTTGGGTTCCTGCTGAAGTCTCTAATCCAGTGCCACATGCCAGTGCTGAGCTTTGAAGTCTCTGCTTCTTCACTTCTGCTGCCTCTGCCCCTAATACTCTGCCCAAGCATGCAAGAAGTGACAAGGGCAGGAAAAGGAGTTACAGCCTTGACTTTTCCTCTTGGTACTGTTTTAGGATGGACCCAGAGGCAGAAAAGGAGAGAGGGCCAATGAACAGGCAAAAGTTATTTCAGGAAAGAAGGACCACTCAGGAAGTAGAACCAATTGAAGGCACCTTTGTCCTGTCAAAATATGAAATCAACACGAAGCCTCCAATATAGAACCAACATATGGAATGAACATATGGACCATATGCCCTTACCATATTGCACCAAAATATGGAGCCAACCCTAAACCTCAAAACATCAAGTACCAAGCCCCAATTTGTGGCTGCTGAACTTGAAACTATTTAGAGATCCTTGAAAGAATGAGAGGGAGGCAGGGGGAGGGGGGTGAATGAACCTCTGTACATGTGTCTGTGTGAATGAACCAGAAAAATGCTAGGATCAACTTTCCTCACGAGGTGTCTATATTCTTAAATAAGAAATAACAGGGCTAGAGGACACTTGGAAGCCATGTGCCAAGCCATGAATGCTTGAGGAGAGGAGAGGAGAGGAGAGGAGAGGAGAGGAGAGGAGAGGAGAGGAGAGGGCCTATAAGATCATTCAGCACAAACCTCTGCTCTGTTTGCATGCAGTCTCCTATCTGGCAGCAGCTTAGGTCTTTCCAGATTAGCAAAGGTGACTTGCTAAGCAGGCAAGGAGTGTTGAACCTCTTTCAGCCTGAGGGATGAATTCCATTTTGGAAAAGCTCTTAGGAAGCACCTTCTACTCCTGGGTGGAGCTGAAGGCAAAAAGGGAGTAAGGCGAAAGGCAAAACAGATGGGACCAAAAGTGTGAGCTGTACCAGCATATTCTAGCTGAAAGAACTTTCTGCCATTAACTAAGCCTTAGTGTAGGCATTTCAACATTTTTTGAATGTAGAAAAGCTGCACAAAAATTGGGAAATTATAATTGGTAGCTGGGAGAAAAGGGATGAAGCCAAGGGAAGGAGGCATGGACATCTGGGGGCAAATTTGGTTTCCTCTACCTTACTCCTTCCTAGCAGGTTGGAGAAGCCAGGAGCCAGAAATGGTTCCATGATCCCAGGACTGGGGTGGGGGGAGCGGGGGGAGATCCTGGACATGACAACTCTCCAGTCTATGATTTAGCCAAAATTGGTGTTGCTCATGAGTGTGTGGTTTCTGGAACCTTGTCCCACACAGACAAAGCTTTTGGTGTGGTTGTTCAGAAGCCAGGGGAAGGGATCAGTGGACAGCCACTGCAAATGACTCAGCAAGTCATGGATGCTTACAGAGATCCAGACCCACCGCAACTCTAAAACTATCCTCTTGATTGCTCTCTCAGTTTTCAAGAGACCAGTCTCAGTATCCTGCTAGGGGAATAGGATTAGGATTTGGTATGCAGTTGCTAGGACACAGGAGTAACCCTGACCAGGGTCAGGCCAAAACCCATCTCAGTTTTTATATCTGGGGTTCACACACACCCTGATCTTGTCCTGGCTAATGAGACATGCCCTGGTCTCCAGTTCCTTGCTCTAGTCTTGGGTTGAGCCAAAGCCTTGGTAAGTTCAAGAACAGATTAAATTCTGAAGTTTCCATTGTTAGTGCTAGTGGAATTGTTCAACAGGCTGAGTAAGTCATAGCCAGATGGGAATTAGTACCTAAAATCATCTGTTTCTCCGTGAATTCAAAGCATTCTCAATGCTGCTTACATCCAAAAGATTCCAAGTCACCTACTGTTCCCCCATCTACATTTGGTTTGCTTTTTTAAAAACGAGAGCATTGTGCCAGAACAGGACCTTCACATAACCAAAGGTCACTGAAGCCGTGCATTATGTTCCTCTCATTCTGAATGTTTAGCTACAGTTACGAAGGGCATGTTGAATTGACTAAGCCTGTTTCTGATAGAGAATGTCTAATCTGTGATCTGCCAGGTATCTGATGCTGTATGACTGAATCTTACAGCCAGTGTTAACATCTTGGCTTGAAGTACAGGTATGGATTTCCCATGGCTCCTTCAGTGTTTTCCACATTTAAATTAGGAAGAGTTGTTATCTTTATCTGTAATGAGCACAAACATTGCTCTCGTTCTCTCTCAAGTTTATACCGATCATTGAAGAAAACTAAGGTTGCCATCCTGTTTCCCTTTGCACATTTGCTTTGGCTTCAGTTAACTCAAGAAATGCATCTTTTGTCTCTATAAGCAATGTGACAAAATGTACTGTGCTGTGTACCCCTCTCCTCCTTTTTTTCTCGCCAACAATGAAAACGCAATCCTTGAATAGGTGTAAAATCTGAGGAAAGTACATTTTCCAAATATTCTAAGCCTTTGAAAGAGGGATACACAATTCAGGACGACGCAGCTGCAATTTTGAGGTGTGGGGGGAGAGAGGCTACTGTTCCTTTAATGCCCAGCTGGTCCTGAGATGTAATAAAATTGACATATTGATTCCTTTGAATTTACAAGTGCCTGTTTCATAAACTCCATTTCCAAAGCCCAGGCATCTTTAGAGCACTGTCATTCCCCCCCCTTCCAAATGGATCAATTATGTGCCCACGTAATCCTGTTACCTGTGAAATCCATGCATACTTCACCCATTTGCTGCAGTTCCCAGATGGACAAACTTGCATTATGTACGCATAAACAAACAGAGTATTTTCCTGATATTAGGGATTGTTTTCAAAGTGAAAAGCAATCTCTTGGGTCCTTTGTTAAGAGAAGGAGAAGAAGGAGAAGAAGAAATAAAACAAAAAGGCAACAACATTTCTGTATCTTTTCAAGGAACCTCACCGCACTGTAATCTGATCATTGCTCCATGCAAGAATTCATTCATAAACCAATTTGGCGACTTTAAATTCCTTAAATACTAGAGAAAAGCATCAAAGCTTCCACACTTGGCTTGTTTAGGGTGGTGTTTTGGCTTTCTTTTTAGCTCTTGAATGCAGTGTTTTAATTTCTAGAGAAGCCTTGGGTAATAATCATGATATCTTCAAGCAAAGTCAGTATAAAGTTTCTGCATGATCTGGAAGGCTGGGAAATTAGCAGATCTGGTAAAGTCAGCAACATAACTATTTCGACATTTCACAATTTCAGAGGCTGGCATCTTTTGCTGTACAAAAAACGTCCTAAAACCCATTACATAAACAGAACCAAGAACAACCTAAAAATAAGCATATATACTGTAGGTGCACCTCCACAGACACAAATATAAAGGCAGCCACACACACGCATGCACACACAACCGTGTTTGTTTAAAAGGCAATGCAACCTCTACAGCGATTTGGCTCCATGAATAAATTTACAGAGACACCCCCACCCCCGTGCTTTTTAAATTATCAGACTGAAATCTTGCTTTCTTCTATTTTATCATCAAGTTCTGATAAAGAGCTGTAACACAGACATGGATTCTCCTTTCTTTCTCCTCCCCCCACCGCACACAACCATGCAGCTTCTGATTCGCTACACTTTCAAACGCAAACTTCAGTTACGCTACACTTGCACTGTACGATTTGTCCCTAAAGGTTCCCCAAATTGTGAAATATGTCGTCTGCCACATGACCTAGTGCAACAGGGTGCGTCAGTCTGAAGTGCATGCATGCGTGCAAGCAAACATACGTACATGCAGAAAGGACGGGGTGCTTTAGACTGAAGAGGCAAAGAACCAGCACCAGGCAAAAAGAAAAGAGAAGGGGGAAAAGGTATTTGAAGCAGGCAGCCCTGTGGCAGTGGCCCGGCGCACTACGGCCATTGTTCAGGAGTGGGTTTAGAGATAAATGGCTGCATGTTAACCAGATTTGACATGCTGTAGAAAAGCAGCCACCTTTGGTCCCATGACACAGCCAAACAGAAAACACAACAAGCAATCCTGGCAAAGATGCCTGACGTGAATAAAAGCACCACAATTTGTCACATAGTTGTTACAAAATGTTTGAAGCTTTGGGGCTTGCCATTGGATGGCAAAGAGGAGACAGCCGGCAGAACTATGAGGTCGCCAGGATCTCTGGGGCTGGGAGAAAGCTTTAAGATGCACAGGGAGGATTTTCTTAGGTTAGGTCCACCTCCACCCATTTTTACAAAATGTAGGCTCTCCTGTTTTGTGATCTTCAGTGCACTTAAACTGGAGTAAACAGGACACAATGGAACTTACATTCATAGGATTGTGCTGCTATCCAAGAGATTCCAAAGTACTAAGGATACAGCCCAATACACATTTCCTCAATATAATCTCCCTTCTTAATGAGTGAATTACTTTTGAGCAATCATATTTGGAGGTGGGTTTAAATCCTGTGTCAACTTACACAGGAAGCAGCCCCCTTTGAACATGTCAGGACTCCCTTCCAAGTGTGCGTAGAGAAATAATTGAAGAAATTTGTTTTAGTATTTGGAACACCACTTACTGGTATTAGTTTTCATTCCTTTTTTCCATTTATATCTGCATGGTCAAGAATCGTGTAGACTTTGGCCACCTACTTAGTTTTCTGCTAGAATCCTGCAGCCCACCACCTGGAGCCATGTCCAAAGTACCGGTTCAGGAATTGAAGAAGTATATACTTAACCTAAGCATCTGTTTGCAGTTCCAGAAAGGGAACACACAAATGTCTCCATACACAAATCTACTCCTATTTCCTCCCTTCCTCACTTTGTCTTTTCAGCAGCCCAATTTAGGGTGAGGAGGAAAAAATCTTTTTATGGTTGCTATTGTTAACCAGAGACACTTATTAAACTACAGCAAATTACCAGTGAATCCTCATCTGCCTTCTGTCAACCTCAGTCTCCCATGTACAGTGCAGCACACAAAGCATTCAAAATGGCCAAAGGAAGCCCATATCCAGTATTTAAGGCCCAAGTTACTGAAGATGCTTTCCGATACAGGTGCATGTGTGCACACGCCCGCACATCAACTCCCACTCATCAGTAATGGTTTGGGAAAGAGGGGGGCAGGAAAATGTACATATTCACTGTTATAGTCTGACCGAGATTTCATGATGCCTCGAATTTACAATAAACACGAAATGAAAACGATCCATAGTGCACATGTGTAGACTCTGTTTGCCGATATTTGAACTGTGTTATTAAAACACAGGTAACTTAGGCTGCAATTGTCTACATGTTTACCCTGGCATGAGCCTCAGCAAACTCACAGTCGCTTACTTCCGAGTAGATATGTTTAGGATTGGGATTGCACTATTCAGCTGAACTGTCGTGTACCCATGGCTGGAAAAACTTGCATGCAGGCTTTGGCTTTTGGTACGTACATTTAAATTGGGAGGATGCATTGAGGCAGCCCAATCTTATTTGAACATACACTATGGACATTTTTGCTTCTGATGACTGAATATTGACTGATACTTGTGGGCAATATAAGGAGTCCAGGAGTTAGCACTGTTGCCATCTTATCTGATGTCCCAAGCCCAATGCCATGGCATCATCACTGCTTTCAGAAAGCCAAGCTGGCATGCTGTGCCCCAATGGCAGCATCTCCTACCCAGGGAAGATGAAGAAGAATGCATGGATTGATTTTCAAATTACCTCAATATTTTGAAAACATTTTCACCTGCATGCTGAGAATGCTAAGAATGGGAAGGAAGGCAATTGTGCATTTACACAGTCTCCACTGCATTCATTTATAAATTACCTCATCACTGACTAAAATTAACACTGATTCTTACAGGCAATTTCTCAATTTCCAATGCTAATTACATTTTTTTTACTTTTAAATTCTGTACCACCTGTTTTGGGCAAGACATCTTAGGCAGCGCGACCGCATTTAATCACAATTTTAATTAACCGCCCTGTAGATGTGAAAAAGAAGCAATTATAATGTAGATGAATGATGATTTTTCTGCATTAAATTGTTTTGTTTCCCTGGTATGTTGATTGTAACACAGCACACAAATACAGTAACTGTACAATCCCCCCCCCATTGTAATTTAGTAATTGTTTTGGGGAAAAACCAGTTTGAGAGTGAGTGACTTCATCTGTTTACAAATTGATTGATACCATTAACTCACTGATTGCTGTGCCACGTATATTGTATTGCACAGACTGGCATAAAATATAATTAGACAGGCATAGAGTTTTGCAGCACTCTTTTGGAATCAGAAAATTAAGTGTAACTTAAGTCATTTTCTTTGAACAAAGTACTATCTAATCAGTCGGGGTTGCTGATACAACTATCAAACTATAACAGGCATTCTAATTCCACCATTCCAGTAAAATAACAAATGTCACTTACTTGTCAAAGGGGATGATTTGCAACAAAATCTGGGCAACAACCAGCCTAAAGGTTAGGTGTTGGCCAGTAAAAGCCCTCTCCAATTCATCTAGACATTTATCAGAGGAAGCTGTTCATGAGATAGCAAGACAGAGGTATGGAAGCAGTGCTGTGTCCATCCTTGCTGAAACCAGGAAGAGTCTATGGTGCATAATTCGAAGTAATGCTACTATCTCAAAGCTGAGGTTTGAAACTAGATTTTGTTTCTGCAGTATGGGTGAAAGGGGAGAGCCCATTTCCTTTTCCAGCAAGGACTGAAGGAGAGCTTGTCCCACTCCTGTAACACTCAGGCAGTTGCACAAAATAACTATCTGGAAATTTATCTAGGAGACGCACCGAAAGCAATTAAATGACAGGCTAGCCCTCTAAATGCACACTTGCAAGGGGCCTGGCATCGTATTGCAGAATGTGCATCCACACAGCACTCCGTGTGCTGTTCCCTAAACACTGATGGGTCCCCATGCCAAGCCTCAGGGCTCACGCACAGACATTCTCACCGGTCATGGCTCTGCCACTCGCTACAGTGAGACCCGTTGGCCATCATACACCTTGCTCTCAACGTCTTGCTACAGTGTGCATGAATGCATAGATGGGTCCCTGCACTGAACACAGCATTCCTCCTGCCATCTCATGCTTCTCCTTGCATATTTTTCCATACTTCCAGTTAGACATGAAATCATGAACCAAAAGAAAGGGATGGCTCATTTTCAGATGCATCCAGCAATTCAGGCTGCTGTTGCAGTATTAAAAAGGACGGCTGCACATTTTTCTCATTGCCAGCTGCGTGAAATGATCGTGCTTGGCCCCAGACATTTTGCTTTCTAAGAGGAGCATCAAATGGTACTTGCCCCCCAGGCATGGTCAAGGTGCATCATGACCGAAGCAAGCCACATTATTTTTCTACTTGAAGCAGAGAATAATGCATGTACCTCTCCTCTCATGAACAATAAAATGCAGTGTTCAATGACATCGTCTTTCCATGACACCCAGAACCACCTGGCTCTGGCAGCTGCCTCACTCTTCCCAATGACTGGGCTAGCTCTTTGGGTGCAGTCGCTGTCCCAGATGTACTAGTGTCTAGCCTGCTGCCTCTCCTCGAAGAAATTACCTTGGCTTTGTCCAGTTCCCATTGTGATTTCCTGTTTACAGAAACATTTCCCTTTCCTTCAGGTACTGTTATAGTGTAGAACACAGAGGTTTACTTCTGACCTTAGATTTCTGCACTGCAGGTCTGGGCTACATGCTCTCTGTGTGTCTATAATGCTCTTCAAATCAGTGGTGGGAGGAAAGTTTGGAATGCTTCATCCCCCTCCCGTTTTTTATAGCACCTCCGACAAATAAGACTTGCCTAGGCTGAGAAGCTTCTGGAAAACAATATAGAGTTGGTTCTTTTGTCCTTTCAAGCTACTTCTGATGTATACAGGTAGCAAAACTGGGGGATTGGTAGTAAAAATAGGTTTAGGGATTTATTTGCAATGCTGGTGTCTCTTGCCTTCTTTTAACTCTTCCCATGTTACATTTTAAATGTTTTTGGGATGCAAGAGATTTGAGCCATAAAGGTCTGCCATTACATTCCTCCATTGTCATGACAGGTTTGTATCTGCAAAACCAGGCAAACTTGCAAGCAAGCACCTGACTTTCAAAGAGAATCTAGAAGTCTGTTGCCATACATACTTGCTTGGCAGTAATCTGTGTGAGTCTTTCTTCCACACAGTTACGTGCACTTTACAAACCCTTTATTTCTGCAGGATTACTAGAAATGGCTAGCTGCAAAGTCACATCTTAGGGTAGTTTATATCCAGGCTTTCTTCCTGTTCCGCATCCTCATTATGCCATGTTATTAAACTTCCTCACTGAAGATGGGAAAGATCAGGTTAACCAGTCTAGTCTTCCTGCATGATACTCAGGCTGAGAATGCTTCTGATAGCAAAGCAGCAAAGTAACTCTTCAGTCCTGAACATACATCCTTGGAATCAGCATGCTTAGGACTGTGTGCTAAAGCTGTGTTTCTCTTCTCATTTATGTACGTGGAAGTCCCTAAAAACCTTTTAGGAACCTATTATACGTTCTTAACTATGTACACTTTTATAGAAACTGTACATAAGGTGCTTTCCCCCTTCTCCTTTCTCCTTTTTCACAAGCCAACGGCCGTGCTTAGAGAATTACCTTGGCCAGCAGAAGCAACTTCCACCAGCCACCACTATCAAGGCCTGTTTCATCATCAGCATCTTGACAATCATGCAAAAGTGATGGGAGCTTCACTTGCAAGGTAAAATCTTGTTTCTTTAATTTTTCTAACTGGAGTCTCACAACTGGAGTTTCTTCATATCTCGAAGAAGATATGAAATTGACTGGACCAGATCCCAAGTGGCTTAAGGTCTAGTCGGTTTAATACCTAAGAGAAAATTTGCTCTGGTTCAAAAAGGAGCCATGGGCATAGGACTGAGGCACTTAAAACTGTGGTCCAGGTATTGGCAGGAGAAGAAAGAAGGCTACTTGCCACGGTTCCTTATCCAATGTGCAGTTGTGATATGACAGGCGCACAGAATTGTACACAGTGTGGAGGTTCTGACACCTCTAGGGGCGAGTTTTGTCTTTTCCAAGATACAGTTTGAAATTCCAAAAGCACAAAATATTAACATGCTACCATGGGCAATTATAGCTTAAAATGCCTCCCTTCCAAGCCTCCCAGAAGCTATCAACTCCACACAGCCAGAGTGGCTTTGCCATTAGCCTCAATAATAGCAGGATCAGGTGTGCTGCTGGGTTATTAATAAGGATCTTACATCTTATTTTCTTCTGGCCTGTATGTTTTATAAATATTTAAAATAAAGTATTAATAGGACACATTAAATCTAAAGCTAGGTTCCTTTTGAAATTTCATAAGCTTCCCATCTC
>NW_025335798.1:21689039-21695259 GCF_004798865.1 Varanus komodoensis
TTGTTCGACATCGCAGCTTGACAGCACAAAAACACTATGGCCAGAAGCCCTATCAAAGAACTTACTGACACGTATCATTTGTGGCCCGGGCTTCGCAAGGCAAAAGGAGCTATTGCCTGGCTCGCATTCGGGGGTGGGTTTGTGTGTGAGTGCGCGCGTTTTATCTCTGCGCAATGTGTAAAACTCCACACGTTTCCCAGAGCGTCGGGCCTCGAAAACTTCAGATTAGCTACTACAAGAAAGGAAGGAAGAAAGAAGAGAGCAGAGCGCTCCTTTTGAAAAAGGCCAGAGCCCCTTCACTACTACCACAGAGCGCTTTTGCCACCATACGTAAACTTCGAAACTCCGCTGGGTTTATTTTTCTTGGCGGGAGACACAAAGAATGAAAAGCACCGAGCATCTAGCCTGATCTGAGCGGCGCAGAGAAAGGCGGAGTGCAGCGCAAGAGGAGCGCCAGCCAGGGCGCAGCCGGGCCACGTGGGCTGCCGCGGACCCGCGCCGGCCGATTATTCGGAAAGAGTGGCAGGGCAGCCAAGGCCGCTGCGCCTCTTTACGCCCGCACCCCACCAATCAGAGAAGCCCTTGCTCTGGACGCCCCGCCCTTTCTCCCTGACCTCCGGACGGGGCGTCCTTCTCCGCACATGCGTAGTTGAAAGCTGTTAATTTCTAGAACAGCTCGCGGAGTGGGGAACAGAGCGAGACGGGGGCGTGGATGCAGGCGCCTTCTTTGCAAAGTAATGTATCTGCTCTTCCAGACGCTTGCCTGGTGTAAATGAAGGTGCACATGACTGTAGCATGACTGAGACTAAGTCTCTAGGCCTTTAACAACTGAAGGTGCTCCAGTGCACGTAAAGAGTGCCATTTTTCAGCCCGGGAAAAACTTTCCAGGTACTCTGGACAGCTCTCCGGATGGACACACAGGAGACTCGACCAAGAACATTGGTTTCCAGGTAGTCTTGATTCAGGCCACCTCTAATTTGAGACTGCAGTCCTAAATACATCAGAAACTAAGTTCCAATGAACTCAGTGTGGCCTGCTTCTGAGAAGGCATATATAGGGTCATGGTGTCAGATGATAAGCCTTTATTCTCGTCATCTCCCCCAGACAGGCAGACCTAGGATTTCATGCATCCCTTCTGTAATCTGGCATAAAACTCTGCTTCATTTTCCCCATCATAGGTAGCCATTATAATTCTACTCCCTGCCAACACACTTGTTCGGGTCGCCTACATGATTAAATGAAATAATGGATGTCAGAGATAGAGATCTAATCTAACTTCAACAGTAGATGTTATGTTAATATATTAGTTTAGGAAGGAATGCTTTTTTTAAATCCACCAATTAACCTGGATTGTTAATCCTAGGATGTGGATTAGGTTTATCACCCAAGCATCACCTACATTACTCAGGACAGGATTCTTCCTTTCTACCACACTTCGTACAACTGGAACATGCTTTGAAGTTAGCCCTCTTGAACCGAGGTATCTCCTTAAGTTCAAGCACTCTTACTTGGAAAGACGTTTAGGGCGCAATCCTATAGCAGGCTTAGACAGAAAAAAGTCCTACAACTCCCAGCATTCATCAGTCAGACGGCTAGGCAGGGCTTGCTGTCTGTCTAAGCATGCCTAGATTGCGCAATGGCAACCCTTTAATGGCAATGAAGGGCTTTCACTTGTAAGGAAAGGTGTTTCGAGATAAGGAGTGCCAGTCCTCTTACGCCTACGGTCTCTCACGATGCCAGTTTGTGGAAGGCATTTCTCTTCGCTTGCTTGTTTTTCTGGTACAAAAGATAAAGCACGTTAAGAGCTGGCTTGTGGTAGCGCGGACCGGAATCTACGCTCTGCTGAAGTACAGAAAGTCAAGGAGTAAAGCGGCGGCACTCTGCTAAAGTGTCATGGTGAGGGTGACGGAGAACCACGGCATGCTTGCTCGAAGCTGGGTACTCCACAGCTGAGAAACGGGCTTGGTCACTGTGGCAGAAGTTACATTACTGCTGCCCCAGTGAGACCACAATCTAAGGCCACTTGCTTGGGTTGCATCTGAGAACTGCGCAGGACCTGCCAGGTGACTCGGTTCAGAAAGACTGGGCTGGACAAGCAGTGCCTGTCTGGCCTGACCTTTCCCCAAGGCTGCCGTGAAAACCACAGTCAGGCTGTATCTAGGGGAGAGTTCGAGATCCAGCTCGGGTTCGCATGAACAAATGACTCTTTGGTGGAGTTATCTGAAGTGAGCGGAGTATTGTGTTGGAGCATTTGAAGTGGCTGAAAATTGACCCACTTGTTAGAGGAGGAGGAAGATGTGGGGAGGGAGGGAGAGAAGAACCGGGGAGATCAGAGACACTGCAATATCTTAATCTACCAGTTCTGATATTGATTCTCCCCCTCCTCTCAGAGCTTGCCCGGAGTTCAATCCCACCCAGAATCAAATGTATTTGTGTTGCGGGGAGGGTAGCGGGAGGCAGAAGAAATTGTCACCAGGAGCCACTCGAGAAGAAAGGACACAAGCATTAGCAGAGGAACAGCTCCATGTTAGCACCGTTCCAATATCACAACCGTGCACCCATGAAAATTAATCCGGAGTCACTGGAGAGCCTCACCCCCGTCCTACCAGCCACAGCTTCGAATTAGGAACCCCGCTTCCCCTACAAGGAAGCAAGGAATGGGAGAACCTCTCAGCTGTCCTTCCACTCCCCCGATGGCAAATAGGAAGGGTGGTGCGCAGTTTAACAGCACAATCCTGTCTGCCCACTCAGGTAGGGCACACTCTTGGGGCTCAAAGCGGAGCACTCCTCCTAGGTAAGTGAGCACAGGATCGTAGCGCAAAAGGGTCGTTCAGGGATAACTAATCCACATTAAGTGGCTTCACTTAATGAAAGAAATGCACCAGTTCGGCTGGTCGCAGCAAACCCCCGTCTGTCTGTCGTCGCTGCCCCCAACCCCAAACTCACTCAGTCTCCTGCCTGAAGTGGTGCTAATCTATTCCAGTCTACTTCTCTTTCCTCCTCCTCCCCGCTCTTCAGTGCCCCGCAAAGAGTAAAAGAACTTCCAATTCTGTTTTAATTAATTGCTTGCTAGCATCCATACGCAGCCCATCAGCTCTGGTTCGTTAGTGAGGCTGGAAAGCGGAAAGAGTGGAACCGGGCTGCCGCTCGCGGAACCAGAGCGCTGGCCGCGCGTTGGCGGGTCGGGGGCAGAGGGGCCACCGGGGCGGCGGGCCGCGGAGACGCGCAGCGCGACCTGTTCGTGCCGCACGGAAGGACGGCAGGCTGAGCAAGCGCGCACTGCCGCACTTACGGGGGCAGCGGGGCTTTGCCCAGGTAAGCGTGTCTGCAAGGGCTGCAGCCAAAGGGCAGGAACTCGCTGGGGAAATCGCAGAGGCTCCTGTTTCAAAGCCGGCCGTTTAGACGCGCGTCTAGAAAACAAAACAGAACGGTTCAGTCCCACTCGAGGACAGCGCTGGTTCTTCCCCAGAGCCTGACCAATTTACTTCGGATGTCTGCTAGCAGCCCCCTCCTCTAGGCACGCACCGCATTCGCAGAAGTTGTGAAACATAGGCACGCGCACACTTAATCTGGACCGGGATCCGGAGTCGCCACGGCTCCTCTCCTCCCCTCCCCGATTGGCAGCCAGGTGACAACATTCCTGCCTGCCACTCCGCTTCTGAAGCTGTCACTTTCCGCACTCTGAGGCGAGTTCCAGTTCCCCGCCCCCTCCCGTGTGTAAACACTCCTGAGTCTCCTCCCCCCGCCCCCCCCCGGATAAGGCACATTCCTGGAACCCGCGCGAATTAGATGGGAGAGATAGACGTGTCTGCCTTGGAAGCCCTGCTCCTCCTCGTCAGGCAGCGCTTTGCGAGCGCGGCCCTTTCGCCAGAGCGGATTCGCTCGCGGGGGTCGCCGGAGAGGCCCAGCTGCGCCGCGGCCTCGCCTCGCCTCGCCTCTCGGTGCGGGCGAGCGCCTCTCCGGCGCGCTGCCGGTGCCCACCTTCCCGGCGGGTGCCGGGACAGACCCGCGGGCTGGCATCGCCCGGCAGAGGCGGCGGGAGGCACGAAGCGAAGTCGCGTTTCGCAGCTCGCTGCCAGCGGCGCCCAGTGCGCTCGCCCCGGTTTCTAGCGCGAGAGCGAGATGGCTGCGCTTCTTGGATTCGGAGGCGCCGCTTTCCTTTCTTGTTCTGATTGCTACCGCAACGGACGGTGCCAAACTCAATTAGATCACAAATGGGATCAGTTTAATTCGGCTCCCAAACTGTGACCCTGGCCGAGGTTTTCAAAGTCTGGGGGTGGAGGTGGGGGGAAGACAATCTATGTATTTTTGTTTCGCCTTTTGATATTTTCTCTCAACCCAAGCCCTTTCCAAAGCAAGGCTGCATGCTCGGTCATTCATATAAAATAACATAAAACATAATTATGGGATGATTTGGCAGTTGACACCCCTGCCAAGCCGAGCTGCATTGCCAGTTCCTAGAAACGCTTCTGCTGCTGCTAGTCTGAGATTCAAGGACTAGCAGGCAAGCAGACACTCTTCAGAAACTAAAGCTTGTGCGTGCAAACGACATTTCGGAGCCACGCTTGTAGGAAGAGTAACGGCTGCGCCACATGCCCCCACCCCGCCCCGCCGTACACGCGCGCGCGTAACACACCCCGCTCGCATCCCGGTTCAAAAGTGCTGCATCCACCTGGCAGTGATCGGCACGCTCGCAACATCACCAGGAGGCTGTGACAAAGGGGGCTGCCAACTTGACACACGGGTAACAACATAGCAAACACCTTTAATTCTGTCATGTCTCGTACCCTTTACTTTCTCACACGTTTGTGGCTGTTCTAACGTTGACACCTACCGGGGTTTTTGTTTTTTGCTTTTGGTGTGCGTGGGGTTGCTTTTTCCTCAGTCCCTCTTTCGAAAGGAAAAAGAACCTTGGAAAAGGAGAATGCTAGGAAGGGAGGAAGGGAGGAAAGACGGAGGGATATTGGGAAAGCTACACAGACGGATAGTGGGACGCGAATTCCAATCTGAAGCTAGTGGTATTCCCACGTGTTTCTCTAGGGCCAAGCCTCCTAGTCCCACATCCACTCACCCTTTGGAAACCGACTAACACCACTGAGGGAGGGGGTGTGGAATTGCACACGTTAACGTGCTGTCCTGTTTCCAAAGCTGAGGCTGTTCCCTAAAACCAATAGCACAAAAACCAGACCAAACCACTAACAAACTTTAATAGTGTGATGGATGCAAGAACCACACGTTTCCGCTTTTGGAAGTTGGCAACGGTAACCTGGAATAGGTTGCATAATCGGTTCCTAATTCGATAGCCTCAACTTTTTTCTTTTCTTAAATCTGTCTGGTCCTATCAAAGCCTGCATGTCAGTCTGCATATCCTTTCAAACGGAAACACTTTGGGCTGCACATTTACCTGGGTGAAAGCGCCACTGAACAGACTTGGACTTGCTTCCGAGTAATCGTGCCTCGGATCGGGTTGCATGACTGCCTTGGTGACGTCGCCCTGTGGTTCGGGGCACAGCTCCTCAATCCACATTTAACAGGCGCACGGTGTTACTGGACGGATCACTTCCGGGCCTCTCTCGCTCACTCTCCCGTTCACGAACCCTCACGACTGGAAGACCTTCAGAGAAAGTCTCGAGCAATCTCAGCTGATGAGCACGATGCACGCAAAGAGTTAAACGCTCCCCCCCCCCTTTCTGGCTAGGTTAATATCACAGCTGCTTGGTAAGGCATTATTGCAGCACCTCACTTAACAAAAGCCTCCCTTTTGCAAACAGACTCCTACCGCCCCCCCCACGCCAAATGTTCAAGGTGTTTACTGAACTAAATCTGCCTAAATCCTCCACTGCTTGGGTCATAGGACAAAAAAAAGGGGGAAAAAAGCGGTGTGTGGGGGGGAGCAGGCCTGGGTTGGAAGGTGTAGAGATAATCTCTTTTTGAAAATTCTGTAAATCTTGGTGTGTGTGTGGTGGGGAGATCAGGAATCTGTGTCACATGCCTCTCTTCAGCAGGGAACATCTCGGAGTTGTGCACACTCTTTGTGGGGTGGGGGTGGGGATGAGACCTGTCACAGCAGCTCCAGGGAAAATGAGCCATCGTTTCACATTGTTCAAGCATCTCTCTCTCTCTCTCTCTCTCTCTCTCTCTCTAAGTTTCCTTTAGCACGTTTAATCTAGCTGCTGATGAGATGGGGTGGGCGGGCTGTTACTATCTTAAACACACACAC
>NW_025335798.1:21695359-21702172 GCF_004798865.1 Varanus komodoensis
CCACCACACACACACACACACACAAAACACGAGAGAGAGAGAGAAAGAGAGAGAGAGAACGTCCGGTCGTTTTCACGTTGTCACGATGGATCCTTGCTTGTCTCAAGGAAAGAAAGACACATATGCACACGCACAGAGCTTGCTCAGGGAAAGGAGGGGGTGCGCTGGGGGGGGGATTTTTTACAGCTCCATTAAACACACACGCACGCACACACAGAGGAAAACCCAAACCGCTAAGCCAGACGCTGGGAAAAGCGAGGAGAAGGGAGGAGGGGAAGGGGGCAGCAGCGTGAGAAATTTTGCTCTGGACAGGCGGAAGAGTTACTTGAGGGTTTGTTGCGATAGATTCGCCAAGGAATTCCCTCCGTAGCGGCAGGCAGGCAACAGCCCGAAGCACAGCGAGTGTGTGTGTGTGCGCGCGCGCGCGCGCGATTTGTCCACAGTTGCCCTTTCCTCTGATCTCTGCAGGCTTTGGGAAGAAGGGTGGGGGGGGGCATCGGGACGGGTTCTAAGGAGGATTTGGGCAGCTCGTGCGGGGCTTTCACTCTTTCGCCGCTTTTAGTCCCTTCCCTTCTTCCCCGGCTGACAAGTTGCGACCTTCCCCCCGCGCACGCCCCCGCCCGCGCGCGCGCGCCCCCGCCCCGCAGCCGCCCTGGCTCTGAATGGGCTTCCCCGGGCCCGCGTCGAGCAACTTTTCCTCCGGAGCCTTGCCTGGGTGGGGGGAGGGGGCATGAGCGAGGCAGAGGGATGAAGAGGAGGCTTGCGTGGACCCGGAGCGATTGACGCACAGCGGACCCACTTCGGCTTTCACCGGGGAGCGGGGGGGGGGGGGGGAGAGAGAAATAAAACAGAAAGAAACACGTCGATTCCAAACAAATGCTCGCTGGCTCTCTCTGGAGCCCGGTTGTGTGGGGTTTGTGCCTGTCTTTCTCCTCGCTGTTGTGGAGGTGTCGAACCATATGGGGGAGTGATAGAGGACTTTTAGCCAGAAACTCTTGGTTAAGTAAGTCACACTCGCTGGTGTGTGCGAGTCCCCCTCCTTTGTATTGCCTTTGATCTCCTGCCTTGGTTTTTTAGGGTTCCTTCCAAAAAGCAAAGAGCAGGGGAAGCAACTCCAAACAGTATATTTGCAAGCAACTTACTGCCCCCCCCCCCCACACACACCCGCCCTTTGGTCTTGTGTCCGTAGTTATTTAAGTGGCCTTAGACCTTCCTCGCCCTTCTTCCCCATGCCCTCATTCCGCTCCTCCTGGACCTGTAGCCTGGCAATTTAGCAGTCGTTACATTACACCGAAGGCTTCTCTCTCTTGTATTGCTGCTGTTCTTTTATTATTATTAAATGTTGGCTATTGATTTGCTTAAAATCAATGTCTGTTGTAGAGCTTTCCTTCTTCCCGCTCCCCCCACACACTTTCCATCCTTTAGAAATAGGTAACCGGCGCTGCTGATCAACGGGGTAGCAGAACCTTTGTGTCAACTGTGCTGCGGGCCC
This sequence comes from Varanus komodoensis, assembly GCF_004798865.1. Lineage (NCBI taxonomy): Eukaryota > Metazoa > Chordata > Lepidosauria > Squamata > Varanidae > Varanus > Varanus komodoensis. The sequence goes on from NW_025335798.1 coordinate 21,696,852, forward strand.
CCGCCCGCCTGCCCTTTCCGTTAGTCACCTCTCTGTCTCTGCCTCTCACGCTTTCTTTTTAGAACAAATGGAATTATATATCAGGCTGGGCATTCTTGTTATTCAGAAGTGGACTGTTGTGGGGAAGGACGGTGCGGTTTAATCCACCGTATTTATCTTTCTTGGATGTATGTGCGTGCATGGCAAGGCTGTTAGCTTATCTTCTTAAAGCTCGGCCACTGTGGTATGGTAAAATATCTGCATGTATATCTGTCCTTTCCATGTTTCCTCCCAGCACTTTGTTCTAGAGAGAGAGAGAGAGAGAGAGAGAGAGAGAGAGAGAGAGAGAGAGAGAGGTGACATTAGTGGCGGGTGATAATGCATGCGATACATACAGGAAACAGGCATAATTAGACCAGGCAGGAGGACCCGGAGTATTATGCACGCTGCTACCCAGTGGGTGGAAGTTCGAGAGCCTGAAAGCGTTTGAGAGCGAAGCGTCACTTGTCACTTTGCAGTCCTCTCTTTCAAACCCTACAAACTTTTTCTCAGAGTCTTCACCATCGCTAACATCAAGTTCCAAACCTTCAGCTGTGGTGTTGCAAGGGGAGGTGTTGCACTTCCGCACCTTTCGGTGTTTGTGTGTTTAATCGTTTAGTCATTTCTCAAGTGAAGAAATACATTTTGAGTAGCAGGTAGCTACATCCAGGGTATGTTTCCTCATCATCCCCTCCCCCTTTTCATCTCTCTTTCTACAAACACGTATTTGGTTCCTTTGGGAATTGCTGAGGATTTATCTGAACGGAGTGGATTTTTTTCCTTCCCCCATTCTTCTGGATTCCTGGAAGAGATGTCACTTTACCGAGGTTGTGTTTTTCCTGATAACATTACACAGAATAGTGCTATTCAAAATCCTCCAGAAGAAATTCATGAGAATCAAAATGTTTGTGGCTTTTGCTAAGGAGGGAGGGAAGCTGCCCAAAATTGGTAAAAGAAGAAACTAGAGAGACAGAATTGTCCTTTTGTGTGTGGGATATGCTTCCCCCCTTTCTTTTCTTCTCTTTTCTATCGAACTAAGTGCACCCCAACATAGTGGAATTCCTGCAGGCAAAATAGCATGAGTTGTGTGTCCGTGTGTAGACCTTCCGTTTTAAAATCAGGTGCTGCTTCGAATTATTACAGGGTTATTGTGGCGTTTCAAGCCAGCAAGTTCAAGATGTGTTGGAGGAAGAGGATTCTGGGCTGGGGGGAAGCTGCGATCCAGGAGGACGTAGGCTTGTGTGGATGAATCGGGGCAAAGGGAGACCATTCCCCTAAACAAGGTCTCTCTGCACAGAGGAGCTGGGGTGCTCGGAGTTACTGCGAAGACCCCACGGCAGCAGCAACCCAGGATTGCCTGTCGGTTTGTCAGGGAAGTTCAGTCAGATGATTCCCAGTCGCCTGACTTACTTTGAATTGAAACACTTTCCCTGGAAGCGGGAGGCGAAACCCCCAAGCTGCCTTCTATTTGCGCGCTCTCTCTCTCTCACACACATACACACACACACACGCACACACACGCAGCTGCCTCCCCTCCCCTCCCCTCCCCTCCCCACACTGGCTGCCCCTGGGAGAGCATCCACCACTCTCGGGCAAGCCTGGAACTTCCCCCTGCCTGGCTGCTGCTGCTGTGGCCCCCGCCGCAGTGGGAAGGGGCTCAGCGCAGGAAGATGCTGCTGCTGCTGCTCAGCTGCATCAGCAGAAGCAGAGGGAGGCCTTGTGATACTCCCCCAGCCCTCGACCTCCCTTCTTATGGAGAGCGGGAGAAAGGGCCTCGTCCCTGATCCCCAGAGGTCAAAACGAGCAGGCATCACCCCCCTGATCTCCGGGCATCGTGTGTCAGTGAACAAAGGGACACCCACCTCCCCGGTGAAATGCGACAACTGCAACTCTGGAAGCCTCTCCCGAGCCCGAGAGACGCGGGCAGGCCCAGGCCCTCCGGACAAGAGGGGACACACCCAGCCGCGGACTTGGTTCGCAGAGAGTAACTTAGGTGTGCGTTGGGGTGGGGGGGGGGCTGCGGGGATTTGGCAGCGTCTGGGTAAAAGCTGTAAGTGGGGGACTGGTCGAGCCTCCCATGGAGAGAGACCTCCCTGCTCTGCGCGCGCGCGCGCGTTTTGATTTTATTTTTGGTAGGGGAATGTTAGAGTTACAGCCGGCAAAAGAATCCCGGGGCAGGTCGAGCCCTCTTCAAGGGTGTGAACATTTATAGCAAAGGGGGTACTTTTCCCAAGTTAGTCCCTTCGGAGAAGGTCGCTTGCCTCCCCCTCCCGCCCCCCGCCTCAAGCTTGGGGCAGGGGAGAGCAGTGGACACCAAGGCCTAATACAAGATCACCTTTCTCACGACCGGAGCACGGGGAGACACAGGGAGAACAGACGAGGCAATTCTCCACCTCAAGGTGGATGTTTCCATTTCGACTTGAGGTGGTCAGCCAACAGGGCTGGAAACAGTCGAGGGAATCTGTTCCAGCCCCCTTCCCGGCGCATCAAGTGCGCATCAAGTGTACCGTCGAGGCTAAGAGTTCCGAGTTCTTCTTAGAAACTTTCCCCCTTTCTCTTGCGAATATGTCCCCCATGCTTTTGTCGCACCTCTCTCCCTCCCTCTCTCTCCCTCCCTCTCTCCCTCTCCACAAGAGAATCCAGCAACTATCAGCTGAGAATCTCTCGGATGATTCAGTGCAACAGAGTTAAAAATACAAAGAAATAAAAAACACACAGGAAAGAGAAATGGCAGGGGATCCGAAAAACCAAAGCTGTGCCGAGGGAAATCTCCACAAGGATGGAGGATAATGTTTTCCCCCTTCCCTCCTTTAAAAGTGGGAAGAAGGGTGTCGATTCCCAGGAAGGCAGCGAGCCTGCTTGGCCTCGCCAGCATCTGGGTGATCTGCATTAGGCCGCTGCCCTTAAGGTGCATTTTCTTCTCTCTGAAAAAGCAGCCTTTGTCCTGCTCCTACCGCCACCCCCCTCCAAGCCCTGGGGCTTCCCAAGGTAGACCCTATTTTGTGCCTGTCACACAGAGAAGGGAGTGCAGGTTTGCCGTGCTCACAGACAATTGATTGTCTGCTCTAATGTGTTTCATTTACATGTTTATAACGTCAATAGTGCTGGGGTGTCCACTGTACCATTCATTCAGGCATTCTCACAAGGGTACAATTGTCTGAATGGCGAAGTCAGACACCTTTTTGATTGCTCTTTAGTTGTCTTTTTTAGAGTAGGGGGTGGGGGCAGAGGGAGGGGGGGTCTCTGAGGCAGAAACACTAGTTGAAAACGTGCAGTTTTAAATGTTACCAAGAAGGCAGATGGGGAGAAAAGAAGGGAGGGAACCTTTCCAAACTTTAAACTAAACCAACATCCCTAAAGGGGAGAGGATGGGAACAGAACCCTAAAAAGTCGTTCTCATTATGTATCAGGATGTACAACCGAATGATTTTCCTTTTCACTTCTTAAAATCATAGTAAAATTTCCTCTTAATTTCTTACTTGTCTGGGAATGCCATTCTAAGCACACTCGCCAGGAAATAACTTAGAAATACTTGTTCTAGAGTTAGTATGAGACTCTTTGCCAAAAATGAGCCACATTTGTGGAGTGTCTGTGTGTGGACTATAGGAACACACACAGGACAGGCAATGCGGCCAAGGGGATAGTTCTGTAAGGTTCCTACTGCTTGAACGCAGGAAGACTAGGATCCATGCATTTCATCACTTAATGCCATCTGTTAAACGAAGAAGATTATGATATGATTTTACGTTATGTTATGTTTTCCTGCAAGTAACCCAGGGTAGCTTACAAAATTCTGCTTTCCTTTCTACCCTCACAGCAACCACCCTGTGGCATAAATGAGGTGAAGGGTTGGAGGCTGGCTCACGGCTACCCAAGGCGATTCACGACTGAGTGGGGACTAGAACCAGCCCAGGATCCAGTCCAGAACCCAGTCCGTTAGCCGTGCTGACTTACCTTTGATTTTTACTTGAGTCCCCCAATCCTTAGCCCTGGTATCCTTTTTCCTAGTTTCCCTCCCTACCTCTGCCTGATGTTTTCCTGTTGGGTCTGTGCAGCTGCCTTGCCAACGGGTGATGCTGAGGCGTGTTGGACCAGTGCATCCTCCCTCTGCCTCCCTCGCACCCCCCATGCTCTCTCCCCAGGGTTGCATCTGGTGGAGGCTGCTTTGGATTAGTCTTGTCCTTTCCCCACCACTCAGGAACATCCCTATCTTTTTCAGTCATATCAATTAGAACCCTAATGCAGCCGTATAGAGCCCATATGGAGGCACCAAGGAAAGAAGGGTCTCACATTACACACAGAAGAGGAGGGGGCATTGTTCCCTTCCACCTTAATATTTTAAACCAAACTAGGATGATCCCACGGGGGTTTTTTTGGGGGGGGGGGCAGGTGATTTATATCCTCTGATTTATTCAAATCTTTTAAGTGAGGACGTTAAAAAAACTTTGTAAAAATATTTGGGCTTTAAAAAATAAATCAGAATCACATGCCTGTTTGTGGACAGCTTTTTATTTTTTCGTGTGCCTACTAGGGAAGACACGCACAGTAGATGCACCGTTAGCTGAACCCCTGACACGGCGGTCTTTTGAATGCCTTAGGTATGATTTCACTTTCGCTCACATCAATGCTGACCTGAATGCCTTTCATATCTGATCCGCTGTGTCTCTCCCAGTAAACATCCCCTGAGGGGAGAACAAAGAAAGGAGCTCTTCTTCTTCTTAATCACAATTCAGTCCATTCACCCGCCGGCAGGCTAGATTTGCATTCTGCAACAGAAAGCCAAGATGAAAAGAGAGAGTGAGTGAGTGAGAGAGAGAGGAGAGAGAGAGAGAGAAAAGAGAGGAGAGGGGGAGCAAAGAGAGGAGGAGGAGGAGGAGGAGAAGAGGGAAGAAGCAGCAGCAGCAGCAGCAGCGGGGGAAGCAGAAGGGTGGAGGCTGTGTCAAATAGCTTAGGTGTTTGTAGCTGTTTGTTGGGCTTCCCCTAGTTACAAGCCTTATATAGATGGCCGGCCTTCGCTCTCCTGACAGGCAGATAGTGTTACAAGATGGCATGCGGGTACTATTCATGGCCACTCGCCGCTAACACTTGAGGTAGAAAGTGTCGGGGAGGGATCAAATGCCTCCCTCGGCGGACCGGGCTGCGGCGAGCCCGGGCTCGGCGCAGGGCGGGCAGGGGAGGCCGGGCGCAGGTCGCCACCCCGGCCTAGCAGGCGCCCCTGCCCTGGCGCGGCCCGCTCGCCCCGAGGCGGGCGCCTGGCCGCGCAGGGAGCGCCGCCGACGCGGGCCGTGCCCTCCGGATTGAGT
>NW_025335798.1:21702272-21704405 GCF_004798865.1 Varanus komodoensis
CTGATGAGATGGGGTGGGCGGGCTGTTACTATCTTAAACACACACACATGCTAAAATAAAAGAATGTTTTTAAAGGTTTCTGAAAAATAACAGTTTGGTAGCCAACTGATATTGTAGTTGAGAACTTGTCATGTATGATTTCTCCACCAGCCTGGTTTTTCCAAGCCTAGCAATTGCAGTTATTTTCTTCTCTTTCCCCCACCCCTCTTGAAATACTTGCTGAAAATGGAGGTAAAGAAGAACACTGGTAAAAATTGACAGTTCTACATGAAAGGACTTAGCTACTTCCCAGTACGCTGTGGATAGTTATAAATAAAGTCTTTCTTGGAAAGGGGACGGGATGAATAGAAGCTAAGGAAGTCATAACTTGGTACCTTTATCATCATCATCGTCATCCATGGTCATCAGGAAAATCTTTCAAAAGTGTGTCTGCATGTAGATAAAGGGTTTGGTCACAGTAAGTTAGGAGAAAGTTATGACTGATATGCCTGTGTTTTATTTTCTGCTGGAAGAATGGGATTTTGTAAAACAAATTTAAAAATTAAGGGACAAAGTTTCTAATCATCCCCTCTTCGTATTGAATCCTTCTGCTGGGAGTATTTCAGCAGTGTATCAATTCTAGTCACTGCCTTTGGTGTGAATGAAATGGTAGATCAGATGATCAGATCTCTTCCCCTTTCCCTGGCTATTTAAAGATCCTCATGGACCAAACATTTCTCGACTTGGCCTGTCTCCCCACCACTCTCTCAGGTCGCAGAGAGCAAACAATAATACTAGCTGTGTTGCATCCATTTTTAAGAAGGCGATTAATTGATTCAGTGGAGAATCACAGGTCATTATTTAAAAGAAAAATGGAGTCATTTAATTGGATTTAGAATTTATAAAATATGTCCACTATCCTGAGTCAGAATAGTTTGCAAACCTAAAAGAATTTGCATGAGTTAACTAAACCTACCTTCTTAGTAAGAATAGGTACAGTAACAGGCCAATGGATTTTCTTGGAAGTAACTTTTAGTTTAATCCACAATTTTCCATGATAGCGGTAGAATAGTTGAAATGGCTATCCGCATTATTATATGGATAAATCAGACTCAGTTAATGTGGGTGTTTAGCAATCCTAGACAGAAGTAGGAGGAAGTTAACTCTCCACCCTAAATAGGTTTACCTGAAACCAAGTGTCATTAATTTGAATAGAACTTACTTCCAGTTAAATAGGCTTAGCAAATCATAGCTTTGACTCCAAAGGTGCACACAGTTACACCACAATCCTAGCTATGTTTTACTTGGAACAAGGTCTCACCTAACCCAATGGGCCCTATTCCCAGGTAATCATGCCTGGCAAGTGTAGGGATAAGGCAGGGGTGAACCCCAAGTATGATTTCTTCCCTAGCAAGGATGGTAGAATCAAATCGTGCCTTCAATTAAAGAAGTCCTTAATAATTCCAGTTTGTTGCTATATGCCTCATAAGGTGCTTGGTAGGGATATAGCTCAAAACTTTTCGGATGGTGCAAAAACCCATTCATAGATGCATTTATTACTTTGGAAGCAGAACTTCAGACCTATCTTTTGGGAGGTTAGGAAACGTCCCCTTAGCATCCCCACCTTAAAGCGATTACTGGGTAACACATGGAGCTAGCAGTGTGAAGCTGAAGGCCTCCGGGTAGGGACTAGGATCCTGGTAACTCGGCTTCGGCTTCCAAGCGGAGCAGAACCTGCATCCCAACCTCTCTCTCTCTCTCCAGCCTCCTGAATTTCCGTTCCCTTCCCTCAGGCTGCTAACCACTGTGGCTGAGGAGGCAAATCCCTGGAAGGCGCAGAGGGCTGGCGTCCAGAGGGATGGGGCTGAAAGCCAGCCACTTAGGACCCCCCTTCAGAGCGCGTTCCCACGCCTCCCGCGTCTCCCCCGGAGGCACGTCGAGAGCCCGCGAAGGCTCAGGTGGGTCTGGGCTGCAAACCTGCGAGAGGAGAGCCCTTCCGGAAGCCTCTTTCCCGGAGCCGCGCGCGGGGAGCGCGGCGGGGCGGGAGGATGCTCCGCCGAGGCGTCCAGCCGCGCACCCGCAGCCCGCCGCGCCGCGCAGCGCAGCGCAGCGCCGGAGGGCACGGCCCGCGTCGGCGGCGCTCCCTGCGCGGCC
>NW_025335798.1:21704505-21707355 GCF_004798865.1 Varanus komodoensis
CTGGATGCGAGGCGGAAAGCGCCGGTCGCCATTCACCGTGGTCACAAGTTTTGGGGAGGCGCTTTGGCGTCTCTGACGCGCGGCAGGCCCGCGGCTCGCCCCGCGCCCGCCGCCGCCGCGGCCTGTGCGCGCCCCACGGTGGGCCGCAGCCCCGCGCGCCCGGCCTCCCCGCCGCCTCGGCGGCGCTCCCCGCGACCTGCGCGTCCCTCCCGGGCGTTAGATGCGCCAAAGCGCCTTCCCAAAACTTATGGCCAGGCAGGAAGGCACTGCAGGGACAGGGGAGAGGACCAAGGCCCCCTGCGCTCCGGAGAAGTCGCTCGCCTGCTCGTTGGTTTAATTAATCAGACCTTTTGGCTGAGCGTTAAGGCTCTGGATCCGGCGCACGCTTGCCTGGGAGTAAATTCCCCTGCGCTTGAGCTGCAACGCAGTTGCCCGTGGATGGCTTCGAGGACTGGGGTGTTCTCATCGGACCCTCTGCTGCGCTGGCGGGGAGGGCAGAGAATATATTGATATTTCTTGGAGCGTAGGCAAAACAGGCAGTGGAGAAAATAATTATTTCTCTCTCTCTTTACTTAATTGCAGAGAGATGGACAGAGGAACAGGTAGACAATGGAGAAAGGCTAGAAGAAGCCCGAGGGATCTGACGAACGTGTACGTGTGTGTGTGTGTGTGTGTGTAAAATGGCTTCTAATAGCTAAATGAATAAAGATATATGGCATGCATATGCAAAGTAGAAAAGGTACATGCATTTTACGTATAGACAGACAGTCTTGTGCAGAGTGAAGTGAAGCTTGCTGAATCAGAAACAAACCCATCTGTGGTCAGTGAGACTTTTTCCTATAGTATGTATTCTGCAGACTCTCAGCCAGACTTAGATAAAGATGTGCTTTACCTATATAAGTAAATACGGTGGAAGGCGTATATGTGTGTGTGTGTGTGTGTGTGTACATATATATGTATCTTTCCCTGTGTACTATATGTATACATATACACACAGACACAGATCGATTTGGCTATACCTTGATAGGTGGAAAGTTGAGTGAGTAGCTTTCATGGGGGTAACAAGTCATTTGGGGGACTTTGGAAAGTATTAAAATGAAAATTAAGCCCTTAGACTCCACCTTTGCACTGTGGGGATTGGTTATGCAAATAGGGAAGGGATTTCCTGGCGAATACAGCTTTCTACTGTATGGTTAATTAAATCATCACTCAAAAAGGTTTCCAATGTGACGCGGCTGTCCTAATCCAATCAGGTTACATAGGTCCTAAACAAGAAAGATTTTTTTCTTCCACATCTGGAAGTCAGCAATTTAGCAAGTACTGCACATTATTAACCAATTCCGAGTCCACATTCCCAAGGGAACCTTTAAAACACACACACACACACAACTTAAAGTGTGTTCTTAACCAATGCTCTTCTGTTTGCTTAATCAAGAAGCTGCTTTGCAGATGCATCATGGGGGGGGGGTAAGGAGGTGTAGGGGTGGAAGACCATCGACCATAGATGAAGTTCTAAGAAGTACTCGAACAGAGGTTGGAGGCACTAGGCTACAGTGGAAGAGAAACAGGGATGGGGTGGGGGGGAGAGGGAGAACCTTCCCTGAAGCTTTGCTGGATATCTTCTCTCTCTCTTTTTCTATTTCCATGCAATCTCTCCTTTTTTGTGGGGTAGCAGGGAAAGTTATGCTGTTGCTCAGTGCTTTTAAAAATAAATACACAGTCAGAAAAGTTCCAGTCCTTGAGGGGTGTCTGGCATGATCCGGACTGAAGGTAAACAGGAGGCCGCCCGGGGGCGGGGGGAGCAATGGGGTGGGCGGCTGCTCTGCCAGTATCTCCCTTCGCTTTGACACAGTGAAATCTATTACAGGGCTCCCCCCCCCCCCACCGCCCGCCACGCTTCTCCCTTCTCCTTCCCACTGAAGGAAACTGAAACAAATGCTACGCTGATCCGACACTCTGCTTTTACTTACATTAAGCTAAGATAAACTGCTTTCGAACCGTGCATTGAACGTGCGCCTTGAGCGAGGCGCTGGATGCTCGCTCGAGTCACTGGCAATCGCCCTCAAAAGAGAGGAGACTTCTGAACTGAGCGCTCTCTCTCTCTCCCTCTCTCTCTCTCTCTTTCCACCCTTTCTCCACCTTGCTGGGAGCAAAATAATCATGATGATAATAAGACACCCAAATCAAAACGTGCAGTCGCAATCAGACTCTTTTCAAGGTTTGGGTAATTCATTTCCAAAACTGCGAGTCCACCGCTCCAATAAATCTGTATGAGGAATTTAGGAAGATTTCCCCCCCTTGCTCTTTTCTCTCCTTAAAGAAAATCAAATCAAATCGGTCTAATTCTTCCGATCTGCCGAATCTAGAAAAGGACAGAGATTAAGTTTCAGTTCCTGGCAAATGGTGTGTCGCAGGGATTTCTTGTTTCGTGTCTAAGGGCAATATTCAGACGTTTGATGTATTCGCTTAATTTTTTTTAAAGGCGGCGGCGGCGAGGGGGGAGTAGGCTGTGTGGCGGAGGGGATCTGTTTTTGGTGCCCTGCCAAATCACTTCATCTTTCCTGGAGAGTCATGTGCCCCCCAGTGTCATGTTGAGAGCACCCCCACCGCAAGCCACACTCCGGATTGAACGGGATGCAGTTGCCCCGCTCCATGCGAATCGAGTGGAGTTTTGCTTCTGGCTCGCACGGGGGTGGCGAGGGATGCCGACCCTTTTCCCAGGCAGATAAGGCAGGTCCAGAAAGGTGAGACTCCCAGGAGAACTTCACGACACGCCCCACGGTTCTGGTGCCTGTGGAGGACCCGCTTCCACTTAAGATCTGCCATTAATGTCTTTCTGCACTGACATCC